>NW_010391271.1:19484-25833 GCF_000710305.1 Buceros rhinoceros silvestris | reverse complement strand
TAAAGCCATGGATTTAATAGGGATAATCCATTCATTTTAAGGACAATTCCGATTCCACAGCCCTCAGATACAATTTTTAGGCATTCCAGAAACACTTCAAAGGAAATGTTATTTTTAGTTTTACAGTTATTTCATATCAGAATTATTCAGTGGCAACTCAGTAATTTATTTGACATAGGTCATTGTCTTCCATTCATAGCGTGACTCACAAATGCTGTGTGTTAGCCAGTGTGAATTATCTGTTATTATCCCTTTCGGACATTAATAATTCTGTGAAAATCTGAACTTTTTATTACCGTAATAGAGAGTGCCTACCAAAAATCATTGTACCCAGGATTGCTGCTTGGATTTCTATAATGTTTGATGAATTTCTTATAAACCATTTTACAACACTTTGTTTTGAATATTCATACAACTCTGTCAAACTGTATTCTACTAAAAGGATGCTGTTTTATATTTTATACCATTGGTTGTTATTTATTCTTGTTTATTCAAATGACTGCAATAACTATGATTCATTCATTACTGTTAAGGTTAATACATTTGAGATCGTTTAAAATGTTTCTTCTGCAACTGGCTACTCCTCTTATATTAATGCATACACTTTTGTAAAGAAGTATATTTTTATGAAAAAGGATTTGTAAAAGTATGATGTAAATTTTCAGTGCAATGTAAACAAAATAAAAATGGACAATTGCTTTTTTTAACTATGTTTCTTCTTTGGAAGATGAGCTTTAACCTCATTTCAGTTGTGAAGACATGAGTATAACCAAATTAATAATTCAAATTTGGTGGTCTTGTAGGTCTTAAAATCATCGTATTTTTTCTTGAATCTTCCTGTGAATTTTAGGTGAAGCAGCAAGACTTAAACTACTTTCACAAATAACCAATAAGCACAACGTGTTAAGTTGTCTATTGACTAAAATGAAGCAGATTTACCAAGGAAAATAAAAAAAATAAAAGGCCTATACTTGTCAACCCAGTAAAAAGCACAGAAAAAACTCATAAGCCTTAGCGTTCCTCAAGATTGTAGACAGCCGACTTTGCCCATTAATTTTGTTACCTTTCTGCAGAAATGTGCAGGATGTACATATTAACAGGTAGTCCCAGTGCATACAGTATTTTGTTGCATCAAAAAAACCCCAGTGTTGTCTTTTAATAACACTGAACTGAAGGGAAAAATCTTAATTATTTTACTATAGTATTAAAACTGTCTTGTAACTACCCCTTCTGCTTGCAAGCCTGTAAAGCGGATGACAAATCCTGATCTGAAATGCTAGCCATAGGATAACTGGGGGAACAAAATGTCTAATATTCTTTCATGAACTTGGTGCTCTATGTGAAGAGAAGATCCATGCACGCCCATGCTGAAATCAACGAAGACTGTGTTGTTAAATAATTTGGGAACAGAAGCAAGGAGTCTGTAAAAATTATATTGTGAGGATCATGCACTAATGTTTTTTGGGAGGGTTCTAGAGCAAACTGATTAGAACTGAAAAGCAAAAATTACTCTTCCACAGTAGCCAAACTTTAATATGCAACCTAGAAGCTGAAATTAAGCTCTTCCTTTTTTTGATTTATGCATTATATGTTTTAACATATAGAAGTTAATAAAACTTACATTGGACTTGTCCAACAATTCTGTTAATGCTTAAGCTAGTCTCCAGCTTGCATTTTCAAGAATTGTACTGACTTCATTGTAATAGAGAATGAACTATTCATAATAGATTGGGGGTTTCTTTGTTAAGTTGGATTTGTTTGGATTTTCTTTTATTTTGTTTTGGGAGGGGGTTGTTTGTTTTGTTTTGATTAACTGTAGTTCCTGAGCTATTTAAATCATAGATTGTTTCTGTGTGAACTGTTTAATTTTCTGGTAGCAGAATGGTTAATTTTCACTGTGGCATATGGAGTTTCAAGTTTTGGTTGCTTGATTGGAGATCATTAGCGCTGTCTACTCACTGTTTGTTGTTGTGCTCAGGAAGATAGCTGAAATTAATTAGATTTTTTGTCCTCCAAGCGCTTTGGCTGCATTATTTAAGCAAACACACTACATAGAGATAATGTGTGGGAAGACAAGAGACTCTTATGCAACTCTGAATTTTGTCAAGATTAAGGCAGCTTCTGCAATACTGTGGATTGAGATATAAAACTTCATTCAAGTTTCTATAACAAGTAGCCACTATACTGGGTAAGTCTGGAGGCACTGAGACTAGCTGTCTCTGACATATATTGAGCTTTTTTAATTCTACATTCTCCCCATATCAAGAGCTGACTGGTCCACTATGTCTCATTAAAGTCATGCTGCAATCTGGTTTATTACTGGAATCCTGAAAACACACAGCATCACCTAAACTCACCAATGTAGAAGTTCTAGTAGAACTACTCTGAACAACTAGACCATCATAAAATGGATCTAGAAATGTCTGATTTTACCTTTGTGAAACAGAGCTGGCATTATTATGTAGACATCTTATCCTGGAAGAATTCCTTGACAACAACACAAGAGGCTGTTCTTGTCAAGGAAATAATTTAATAGTTACAAATCTTATAGCATCTTCTAGAGAGCTAATGGAAAGTCAAGTGAGTCTACACCCAAGCTGTTAAGCTGTTTATCTAGGTAAAAGACATATTTTCTTTTCCAGGCCTTAAAAGCTTATATCTCAACCCACTAGTACAGTTGGCTGAAGGGTTATGAAGTATTCAACAGTTTTTTCCAACATTAGCGAAATGTGGGGATTTGAAATCTTGGATATTACAGCACAAAGACATCAGCAGATCTCTATCCCAGTGAGCGTATTCTGTTTTAAGACCCTAACTACTGCCTAGCTACTACAATATCTCAGTAAATCACAGACTCTTGTTCAGGAATATACCATATTTTATCATGTGTGCTTCTGCCCATGCCCTTCCTATAAAAGGTAGTCTGTTCCACGATGAGCAAGTCAGTATGTTTTGCAGCACACTTCTCTATAGGATCATCAGAGTTGGAGAAAAATATGACTTGTATCGTACATTATATTTACACCCTGCAATCTTTGATAGATTAATTTGCTGAAATATTTTTCTATTTCAGATTGTCCGTAGGGATTCATAGAGGCACATGAAGTGTCTTTGACTTTAAGCACCCAAGCAACGGTAAACTCAGCAACCAAGTTCCAGAGCTCTTTTTACATGCATTTTGTTAGTATTCTTATGAGCCTTACATAGTATTCCAGAAAATCTACTTAGCATCTCTCAAAAATGCAAAAAAAAATTTTTTTTTTTTTTACTTTCTGTGGTTTCATTTTGATTTGGTCACCAAAAGTTTAGTCAAATATAGTAGACAAAGATGCCCTGGGTTTGTTTTATCGTAAAGCTGAAACATAATAAAATCTGTATTATTGGTTAAAAATTGAACAAGTTATTCTTTACTTCCTTTGTATTACTAGCTATGAAATAACAAATTCTTACCGATGAGAATACTAATGTGAGAGGAGCTTAATATAACATTTAGGAATGTATTTAGGATTAAGATTTCTGCACTGTATATGTATTTATTTTCCAAATTTTTTGTGTGATCCCAGCTGACATTTTTAAAATGGTTTTATCTTTAGTTCCAGACTAAATGTCCCACTGTTTGATCATTTTGTTCATCATCTACTTTGTACTGCTGTCCTGTGACAGCTTGGACAATGGAAATATTATTCGTCATTTATTTTCCTTGTGTAGTAAAATAATTACAATGAGTAATAGCTCGGGAAAAATTTTTTTATTAAGAATTTGTAGTGTCAAAGATTAAGCAGGACCAGAATTAAATGAATTAAATGAACATTTGATTATATAAAAAATATTCCAGGGAAGTAGCTATGTTCCCTGTTTGTTACCTTCTTGAAGATGAAACTATGGCCACATAATATCTTGACTTGCTCGACCAGGAGTAAGTGTCTACCACTGTCAATACTATGCACAATACAATACATATGTCTAAGTGATGGACAGATACAATTAATCAAAATCTCTCACTGCACTTACTATTGCTATTTTTACATTACCTATAAGTCAGTCTAAGATTGCCAAAGAAGAAACAGGACCTATATTAGATGTAAGACTGATTAAATAAAGCGTATTTCCAGTAAAGTTCCTGTGCTTTCCCCTTTTTATTATCTTTTCTGGATGCTGAAACTATGACAGCATTATACAGATTGTCTCTAAATCTAGAAAAGGCTAACTGCAAAGTATCAGTCGTGTCTGTGATTCTAAAATAAAATGATGATGGACTTTGTCATTACCGAAAAGCAAAAATAATATGTTTGCCCTGGAGTACAGGCCTTTCCTGTAAATGAAGACATTGATACTTACGACATGTTAATGAGTTAAGATGATTGTCAGTTACTCTTTGAGAACAAGATTATATAGCACAAAAAAAATTCAAGAGAACAGGCAACTGTCCTCACCACGGCTATGTGCTCCAGAGATAATGCAATGTGACACAAGCAATTAAGGAAGCGAAGGAGTTGATAGATGAGGAACCGGTAAAGGCAAATTTCTTACATCGTTCTTAAGTATGTCCAGAAAATACTGGCAAGTATGCATGTACTTTCTATTTATATATAATCGTGTGTATATATACACACAAACACAGAGACATATATGCTATATAATAAATAATAAACTCTATATATCGAGGCACACATCTAATATAAAATCAATCCAGTGGTGGTTAAATTTTCCCTATTTTTTTAACAGAAAGCAAAATAGATAAAAGATATACTATATTATATATACATATACTATGCCTAACACTATACTACTATATGCAACATAGTATATGTATATAATAGGCTATATACTATATTGTATATATTACAATAAATATTTTTTACATATAAAAGTATGTAAATAAAGGTGGAGGTATTTATATACCCATGCATGCACTTATGTGGTTAAGTCAAATTTTGCAAGTAATGGATCCTCGTAAAACATTTTTTTGCTTCAAATTACAATATTACCACATATTGAGCCATAATTGCAGTAAGATTGTCTGTAGATAACTGCAAAATGTAAATGTTTACAGTAACAAGAGTATCCAATATATGTAGCAACATGATACAGCCACAAGCTATAATGCAGCTGAATTCAAAACCTGCTTTTAGAAAACTCCGAAAATTCTTCATTCTTTATTCAGACTTCTCATTTATCTATTTGTATAACCAAAATTGCCTTTTGATTAAACTTTTCCATAGACTATTTGTAGAACCAAGATTTTTCACCTTGTGCTACATTTTGTTATTCAAAGTTCCAAAGGTTCTGATAAATTTCTGATAAAGGTCAGAAAAATTTCTCAGTGTCACTCTTCTCCTACATGCTGCCAAACTGACTTTCCCTTAGGTAATCTTCATTTTATATGCACGAGAACCTAATTCTGATTATAAATACCTCTTGATTAAAATAGGTGTAATTGTTTTGACTTCAGTTAAACTATTTCAGTGGGGATCTGTACTGCTGTGCAAAAGAGGTGACCTTGTCCCTAAAATAATCAGGAAGCTTGAGTCATTGTTGATATACACAGAAGAGTCAGGATGTTGAAAGTCTCCATTAACAACATTATTATGATCTTTGATTTACCGCTTTGTTTCATTTTAGAGAACTCCTCTAACATTCTAATTACAGAAGGAAAATCTAAAGCACTCTGTCCATGAAGATAAGCAGTAAAAGGGTTCAGATCCTAACGCTATGATGATATTCACTGAGTAGCAGACAGTATTCAAAGGTCTGTATACAAAGGCAATAAAATCTTTTTGTAATAATGCATCACTGGGAAATTCCACAAAAGTATCGTGTTGGTATTTACCAAGGTCTTTAAGAAAGTACACTGTAATTGCAGACTTAGAGGAGAAAATGCAACGAGTGTCATGGTTTAGACCTGGCTGGCAACTAAGCGCCACGCAGTCAATCTGTTTCTCCAGGAGGAGAAAATACAGTGATCTACTTGAGGGTCAAAACAAGGGACAGGGAGGGCTCACTCTCCACTTACCATCACAGGCAAAAGACAGACTTGACCTGGGGAAACAAGATCAATTTAATTCAAACAGCAAAACCGAATCACCAGTTGAAATGAAAGTAGAGCAGTAAGAGAAACAACAGAGTCTCAAATACATCTTCCCCCTACCCCTACCTTCTTCCTGGGCCCGGTTTTTGCTATGTCCCCTGCCCCAACCCCCACCCCCCAAACTGGCTGACGCACAGGACGGGGTGTGCAGTCAGTCCCAGCTCTCTCCATGCTGTTCCTGCCACTTGCTCTTCTTCATGGGAAACACTCATCACAGTTCTGCCTTGTGGCTAACAGGCGGCTTCACCACCTGAGACACTG
>NW_010391271.1:0-19354 GCF_000710305.1 Buceros rhinoceros silvestris | reverse complement strand
GGCGTCTTCCCCACATGAGACACTCCTCCATGAGCATCTCCAGCTAGTGGGGAGGTCTGCCGCCAGGATCAGTTCTCTCAACTGATCTCTGAACGACCCAGTGCCAATCCTCCTCAGAGTCACAGCGTTTTTCAGGATCGGCGGATTTCTGCATCATGGGCCTCTCGCTGCCTCTTTGAAATGTGTTTCTCTCCCTAGCTCTCTGCACGGAAGGGCTCTTTCTTGCTATCTGCAGCTCGACTGCTTCTCCACCAGTGCTCTCTGAGGATTGCAGGGTCTCAGCCTGCCAGCTCGCCATGGACCAAATGGAAATGGCACTACTCTTTTTTCAATTGGTCTCTGAGCGACCTAGTTCAAATCCTCCTCAGAGTCACAGCCTTTTTCAGGATCGGCGGCTCTCTGCATCATGGGCCTCTCGCTGCCTCTTTGAAATGTGTTTCTCTCCCTAGCTCTCTGCACGGAAGGGCTCTTTCTTGCTATCTGCAGCTCGACTGCTTCTCCACCAGTGCTCTCTGAGGATTGCAGGGTCTCAGCCTGCCAGCTCGCCATGGACCAAATGGAAATGGCCATACTCACGAACCTCTCCAATCTCTTCCTATCTGCCTTGGGCAACTGCCTAGTTGGTGACTGCATGGTTGCTTCTCCTTTTACCCTACCTTCTCCAAAACAAAAGAGTGCTCCAGAACCAATAAAGTATTCTCAAATGAGTTTCCCCTCTTAAACAGAATCACAGAATCACAGAATCATCTGGTTGGAAGATTCCTTTAAGATCATCGAGTTCAACTGTTCACCCTGTACTACCAGGGTCTCTAAACCATGTCCCTCAGCGCTACATCTACACATCTTTTGAATACCTCCAGGGATGGGGATTCCACTACCTTCCTGGGCAGCCCATTCCAGTGCTTGACAACCTTCTCTGTAAAGAGATTGTGCAGCAGGAAAACTATGATATAGTTGCCATCACGGAGATATGATGGCATGACTCTCACAACTTGAGTGCTGCGTTGGACAGCTACAACATCTTCATGAGGGATAGGGCAGGAAGGAGAGGAAGGGGAGTGGCCTATGTTAGGAAGAGTACAGTTTATCTATCAACAATTGGAATGGTTGGACCCAATGACCTTAAAGGTCTCTTCCAAACAGACAAGATATAGTTGCCATCACGGAGATATGATGGCATGACTCTCACAACTTGAGTGCTGCGTTGGACAGCTACAACATCTTCATGAGGGATAGGGCAGGAAGGAGAGGAAGGGGAGTGGCCTATGTTAGGAAGAGTACAGTTTATCTATCAACAATTGGAATGGTTGGACCCAATGACCTTAAAGGTCTCTTCCAAACAGACAATCCTGTGATTCTGTCATTCTAGGCCACCTGGACACACTGCTGGCTCATATTTTTCTCATCTACACATCTTTTGAATACCTCCAGGGATGGGGATTCCACTACCTTCCTGGGCAGCCCATTCCAGTGCTTGACAACCTTCTCTGTAAAGAGATTGTGCAGCAGGAAAACTATGATATAGTTGCCATCACGGAGATATGATGGCATGACTCTCACAACTTGAGTGCTGCGTTGGACAGCTACAACATCTTCATGAGGGATAGGGCAGGAAGGAGAGGAAGGGGAGTGGCCTATGTTAGGAAGAGTACAGTTTATCTATCAACAATTGGAATGGTTGGACCCAATGACCTTAAAGGTCTCTTCCAAACAGACAATCCTGTGATTCTGTCATTCTAGGCCACCTGGACACACTGCTGGCTCATATTTTTCTGGCTGTCAACCAACACTCCCAGGTCCTTCTCTTCTGGGCAGCTTTCCAGACTTTCTTCCCCAAGCCTGTAGTGTTTCAGGGGATTGTTGTGGCCCAAGTGCTGGATCTCGTTTATTTGCAGAGGTGTTGATTGGCACAGCCTTGGCCAGAGGCAGGGCCAAACTGGAACCACGGGACCTTGATTTGGGAAGATTCTTTCAGAGGCCGCACAAGCAGCCCCATTCCCTGCTACTGAAACCACATGAAACAAAAGGCAGGAGCCTCATCCTCCTCTACCAAAACCCTGACAAATCCTAAACCATAGTGAAAAAATAGAACTTGTCATGACTATTTCAAATCAGTATACCTTGTATTTCTTTTAATACAAAAAAATAGGGCATTTTACCACAGGCTTCCTGTTGTGTGGCTGAAATATTAATAGCTTGCATAGGAAATATTACATGCACTCTTAAAATCAGCACAGTCTTTCTAATGATTTTCAGTAGACATTTGATCAGGCCATTTTAGATCAGAAAGATGGAGCCTACAAAAAAAGTAATTTAACATTTCCTCTTAACACGCTTTATGGAAATGCAATTAACTCCAAGTAGGTTAAATGTTTTAACCAAAGTGCATACACTATGTTAAAAATAAAAATAGCTTTAAATTCAGATTTTAGTCTTTTTTTTTTTCATTTTTGAACACTCAGATGTGTTTATTTTCAGTAGAACTTGTAGCAAAGTTGTAAGGTTATGTGGAATAAAAGAGCATCTATTTCATTAAATTATCTGACTAAGGACTATTCAGAATGAAATACACAATGAATAACAAATAAGAAAGAAACTGAATAATTAAGGACCCACAGACACACAGACTGATCTGGATGGCAAATGGAGATGACAGAGAAGACTAGAAGCCATCAGCCACTGAGAGAAGGGCTCTTAGAGGAGCAGCTCAGGCACTGCCTTGAAAGCAGTCTACTTGAATTTGTCACTGATATAAAGGGGGAAACAAGACTGACAGAGGTATTTTTTGACATTTGAGGGGGCTTTTGAAGCTGTACAAAACCTACCATGATATGTTCAGGGGAAGGGCCAAAGGCAGGGAAAATGAAGCAGATGGATGAGGAAGGAAGAAGGATAGGAAAATGGGGGTGGGTCGGTAAACAGGGGCTATCACATGTGAGCGAGTCACTATAATTGCGTAGACTGAGCCCTGCAGAAGATCCATGCAGTCTAACATATCCCGCTTTTAAATCCTTCACTACTTTTTTCTGTGTAACCTCACTATCCTACACGAGTGCTGCAATATATGAGTGCCAACAAACAGAAAAGAAGCTGGGAGTCACAGGGCATATAACTCCAAGCAACTGTAGAGACCTGGGTGTATTTGTATTTCCTGAGTGAATTTAGTTGTGAATGTGTGTGTACGTGTCATTTGTTAGCAAACTCCAAGGAGGACTAGCCAGCATCTGGAAAGGTACAAGGTCTGAGCCAGGAGCTGGGCATGTGTTTTTGGTGAATTTAGGTTTTGTGCTGTGAAGAAGAGACTGCAATAGGCTTGCATGCAGAGCTCTGTCAGTGGAGAGTCTAGCCAGCAGCACACTTAAATTCAATGATGAAAGCTACCCCAAAGTAAAAAAAAAAACAACAAAAAGAGGTGACAGAAAGGGGATGGGGGTGGGTGGGTGGAGGGGGAGAGAGAGAGAGGGTCAAAAAGGAAATGAAAGAGGGAGAACTCTACCCAGGTGGCCTGTCTGGAAAAGGAGCAAATGGTCTTAGTTGAGCATTCACCACTGGGAGCTCTCACCGGTGCAGCAGGTGGCAACAATAAAGCTGATGAAGATGACAGGGTTTTTTTTTTGTTGTCGTTATCCTTTACCTCTAGTTCTATAGTCTTCCCATAAGGAGCAACATAAATTTCCTATTGGTTGTGACTATTTATAATGTTATTAGCACTGATGAAGTATGTTAATCAGGAGTGAAATTTCACACTGATTGGCTATTAGGTTTCTGTTCTCAATGTTATTAGATAATGCTTGTCAAGTATTCAAAAGACTATTATCCACTCAGCTGAGAATTATGCTTTAGTTTCTTTTATATAAGTCCAAGCTCACAAACAAGACGTGGAAAGTAAGGGGGGAGAAGGGAGGTGGCTCTGAGACTGCTGATACACATTTCCCATGCAAACACATCAGAACAACAAAGTCTAAGTACATGGGTGCATTAGAAGGAGAAACAGTAAATCTGAGACTAACAGCATGAGCACTCAAAAGCAAAAGTTCTGCCATGCTGGAAAATACTACTTAAATAAGTAAAAAGAAGGGTCACAGAACTGCAGCACTGTGGAAGGTGGTTAAAGTCTGGAGAAGCCTGGCAAACTGATTACATCACTCTCCTCAGACTCGCCAGGGTAAACATTATGTTCTCACAATGGTGGAAGCAAGCACCAGATGGCTTGAGACCTACACCGTGCCTCACACCACTGCCGGTAATACCGTTTTGGGCCTTGAAAAGCAGATCTTGTGGTGGCACGGGACTCCAGGAAGAATTGAGTCCGATAATTGGACTCACTTCAAAAACACTCTGGTAGCCAACTGGTATTGAATGGGTCTACCACATTCTGTAACACACACAAGCCTCCAGGGGCTGCCCTGCACTGCTCGGTGTTGCTGCCCTCCTTTCTGTACCGCCACTCTGCTCTGGGGCTGCCCCACGCTTCTGCCGTTCCACATGCTGCCACGACAGCTGCAATCGCTGTGTTCCACAGCCCCGCTGCTGCTTTAGAAAGAGAGCGCCTGCCATCGCTTCTCCAGCCCTGCCCTGCATGTGGGCTGTCACCGCTGCCACCACTGTTTCCTGATTCTCCTGGCCCAGCTACCCAGCTGCTCCACGTGCTGCTGCTGTTTACTGCCACCACTGGACAGCCTGGTTGGTAGCTTTTACTGCCACGTTTTCATTAATTGCAGTTTGGGTGCACACACCCCCCATCCCCACTTGCTGCACCAGCTCTAATCATATATAAACTTGTTAATACCATGTTTTCTGTATATAATCTTGCTGTTGTTACTAAATCTATTTTAGTTTCCTAAACTTAACAGAGGCCTCAAAAACTGTTTTTTCTTTCTTCTTATCTCTTTTCTTAAGCCTTTCCCCAGGAACAGGAGAGGTCTGATTAGGGAGAGAATTGGTGGAGTGATTAGCCAGCCTTGGCCAACTGGTGACACCCCAATACTTCCCCTGCACCTTAGGCAAAGTCACCAGCCACAGCCCCAGGGAAAAGCATCACACAGGCCAGGCTCTTTGCAGCCTGCTGTTCTCTTCTGTAGTGCCTTGCCAGCTATGCGGCTCATGTATCTCTGTTTTTTTCTCAATCCAATCACTAATCCTATGCGTAGGCTGAGCCTGAGTCACTGCTTCTGTTGTAGCAGGGTGATTTCTACCAGCATTTTCCCAGGAGCTGTACTGTATGCCTTCTAGAAATTACCTTTAAAAAAAACAAACAAAACCCAAACAAACCAATAAAAAAACCCCCTAAACCAGACACTCTACATGTAATGCATATTTTCCCCTCAAGATATTTAACTTCATTAAACGTTTATATTATTGTGTTTCCATTTTTTAAATCCATGAACCTGGAGAGGCATATGGCTAAATGGTTTGCAGATGGTTGAAAATGATAAATGGCTGTGACAAGGTTAGTAATAATACTTTTGTTCACTGTATTAGTGCAATCTGTTTCTGCCTAGGGAGTAACGTGAACAATTAAGTGAACTTAACAAAATATTTTCTTCCACTTCTTGCTTTGACATGTCATAGTTTTGCTTCCAACGTAATTCAGGTTTACCTGTACTGAGTGCCCTTTTTATACACTGTGTAATTTTACAGATATTAGTTATGTCTTGGATGAAACCTGCCTTTTTATCTGTGTCTATTATATAAAAATTTTATTAGACACAGGGTCCTGGAGTTCATAACACATAACTAATAAAAAAAGAAAATTCATATGGCCTCACAGATGCATACCACAACTGTCTGGTAAAACTGGTAGAAGGAATTACTCGTATTTGGTTTTGATTGATTCATTGAATTAATATGAGAACAGTAATAATTGGGAATGGCAAGAGCATAGCAAAAAGATGTTCTGGTAATATTTTTTAAGAGTATTTATTGATTATTTTTCCTTTCTCAGTATACTAGACTGACAATGAAGAAAGAAACAGGAGATAATGAAAGATAATTAGGGAGGAAAAGCATTAGTACAAAGTAGGGAAAAGATTACCATAGAAATATGGGAATGGAAACTCACTATTTTTCAGACCACTGGTTCTTTAATAGTACCCAGCACCATTTATTTTCAGAATAAGGTAGAAGAAAAAGAGTGTAGTCATTGACATTCCCGCTAATTCAATGTGTCCTTAATTTCATCTCCATTCCATTTCTGGGCAATGGGACTTTTTCCTGGAATAATTTCTCAGTAATCTCATCATTTTAAAAAACCCAAAATCCAAAAAAATCAACCAATTGTTAGCATACAACTAATAGAGTTTGTCCAGATACTGCTATGTTTTAAAAGTTTTCTTCTAACAGAGTTTATGAATGGCCTTTTTCAACAGGGAATTTTACATTCTACCACAACAGAATTCATCATTCTACTGCTCAGGCAAGAAGCTTTATTAAATTCTGCAAAGCTCTTCACCATCTTCTCAGATTTTACTAAGTATATTTTCATGCAAATTATTTCTCACATCAGTTCTACTCAGATCCCACCATTATAAACCCATTGCAGTGGTGCAGTTAAAGCAACAAATTCTGTTAGCCGCCTTCTTATCTAGTTCAAATCAAGCACTTTATAATAAATATATGTCCTTTATAATAAATATATATTGATGAGAGGTTATGGTAGTACATTAGTCATCTAATATGTCCACATTTAATTTTCTTAATTTATTATGGACTTTAGGCTTTTCCTTTTCTTATGTTTCAGCTGCTGATAAACCCTTAAAAAGAAGGGTAAGCTAGATTGTGCCCTGGCAAAAATAAATTAGTTTCTTGTCCACGCTCGCATTCTTAATCAGAGGTATAACGTATATATATCTATCTTATATGTATGTACCTGTCACCTGTCCGTCTGTCTGCCTTCATGCTCCCTCTCCACGATCTCTCAGCACTTTAGAAATATTCACCTGTTATTTGACGCTACAATTTACCAGAGGACAAATTCAAGTGTTCCTATTTTATTACTTTAAATAATTTTTTCTTTTACTTTTAATTATTTTAATTACTTTTAATTTCTAAAAAAATCCAAAAACAAACCAACTTTTTAAAAAAGTCCATTTTCAAAGTTTCTCATTCAGGAATAATTTTGACTCTAGTTTCAACCCCTTGGCGCCACTGATTGCCTCACTGATGAGTCTTTTTCCCTATCCTGAAGTAAAGCGTGTTCTTATGCAAATATCCTTTTGATTGACAATAGAAATGACGAATAGAATTGTTTACATCTAAGAAAATCCTAGAAGAGCTCTAAAGACCATAATGCTGGTGAACATTTCTGTGGCTGGAGGTCCATTCAGTGTGGCACAGCTCAGGATTCCCGGCATCTGAAAACATGCAAGATTATCTATCCTTTTTTTCTTTACAGTGTTTGCTCCAACGAGTAGTATTTAAATCAATATGGAGTCTGAAAACCTTTCTTACTGAGGTCACAATGAACACTAACCCTGGTTCATTATGGTAGTTTTAAGCCTGATCCCTGGATTTGGTCATCTGAATTCTTGACTGCCCTGCAGCAATATGTATGTCTAATGTAATGTGGTAGTAAAATGTAAGTTTAGGGAAAAAAACTAATGCGTAAGAAACCATTAGATGGTTCCATACCAAATATGTGTTTTGGCTGATGTTATAATCCTTTTTAAAATTCTATGTTAAAAGAAAGTACACTTGATATTAAATTCTTCATATTCTTCATTGTACTGCAGTTAAATGACTTAATTTGACCAACAAAGCCTGCTATATGATGATTATTTATAGATTTGAGTGACTATTAATAATTCATTTATTTTAAGCTGTGAATAATAACAGCCTTGTGAGAATTAGCCTAAAATATTGCTCTATGAATATGTATGCATTATTGTAATGTTCATCCTTCACAAAACCTGAAAGGGAGAATGAAACAAATAAAGCACACAGTAAGTGCTACATTCATAAAAGGTTATTTTTGCAATTTCTATGTAAACAGACTGGTCTCTGTGGAGAAAATGTGTGGAATGGGAAAGAAGAGGGAATGTAAACTATCTGTTCATGACTAGAGTTCTGGGGTCAAAGGCTTTTTGAAGTAATTACCTTCACAGTTTCAGGGCTCCTTGTGATGTTAGTGGAAATATTCCCGTAGACTGGAAATCTGGGTAGTGATATCTGCTCAAAATTGAGGTGAAATTTACATTAGTAAATAAATCTTCCAATAAATTTCACAGATTCAATGTGGATTTTTATTTCTTGGGGCTTTTTTGAAGAATAAGGTGGATGGTGCATGACCTATTTCAAATTTATCTATAATTAAGAGGGTCTAATTTTACTTCTATGTGTGTTAATAAAGGGATTGTACCTCTTTTTGCATTAGCTATTACTAGATGACAAAATCATTAAAACCTCTTTTCTCAAATACTGATTATTTAAAGTGATTAATGTAAAGCATACTGTTGCATTTAGGCACTAAACAATGTTTCTTTTCTTTCCTGTATGTCATTCAACATTGAAGCTTCAAAGGTTCTGACAGTAATATTTATCAGCAATATACAATACTTTAATTGCTATGCTGAATCTCTTAGAATTACTGCTGTTCAGATTTTGACTCTGACACTCTAGCTTGAAATATGTTTAAATAATCCATTAGCAGATCCCTCTTTTTTTTTTTAATGCTCATTGCTCAGTGGAATTCTCAGCTCCTCCGTAAGGCAGACATATCTAGCTTTTGTCTTCACAAACAACAATTACTGTTTTACTCTACTTCAGTCAGTGCCTGTTGGGCTACCTCTGTTGAGCTGTCATTTGAAAATGTCAGTCTTTAAACGGATGCACTAAGCTGTATCAGTGCTGTAGGATAATTTATATGAGCATAATTTATAAATGAGGCCACATCACACTAGCAACTAAGACTATTACGATGGATAAAGATGAAGTTATGAATAAACTATCAAATTCCACTGTGTCTGACTCTGGCCAAGAGTGATAAGGTTGCTCAGATGTATTGCTGAAAGACAGAAATGTTAATTATTTCTATTCTGTATCCAGAGCGAAGCAGGATAATGTCTACATGGCTTAGAGAGACTTTTCCAGTTTCAGGGAGTAAACAGTATGTTTCACAGTGGTGTAGAATCTAGTTGGAAGCCTGTAGCTGGTAGCATTCCTCAGAGGTCAGTATAGGGTCCATTCCTGTTCAACATATTCATCTATGACCTGGAAGAAGGGACAGACCACACTGTCAGCAACTGTTGATGTTATGAAACCAGGAGGAGTGGCCGACACACCAGAAGGCTGTGCTGTCATTCAGCAAGACCTGGACAAGCCGGAGAGTTGGGCAGAGAGAAACCAAGTAAGTTCAGCAAGGGCAAGTGGAGAGTCCTGCAGCTGGGGAGGAATAACCCCATGCACCGGTAGAGGTTAGGGTTGACCTGCTGGAAAGCAGCTCCTTCAATTTCTAACTTGGTTACGGTTTAGAGCTAGATATCTGAGCATAATTAGCCAATTAACCTCTCTACCTCATTGACTTCCATGAGGTCCAGATAGTCCATATCACAAAAAGTTACATTTAAAAGAAAAAAAATATATTTAGTAAGATCGTAGAATCACCTTTGAAAGAATAAAGTGGAAAGAAATATAAGTTCCAATTCAGATGTATATTAAGAAACTACATTTGACAGTAAAGCTGAGGTTTGATTTCGTTAATTTTTTTGGGGGGAGGGGGTTGTTTTGTTTTGTTTTGTTTTTCTGGTGTGAGCAAAGATGAAAGGGTTCTGGTTTTAAAGACAGTGTTTAAGTATCAACATACGCTCAATGTATTCATCAGTGACCTAATGGGACAGAGTACACTCTCAGCAACTTTGCTGATGATACAAAACCAGGAGGAGTGGCTGACACACCAGAAGGCTGTGCTGTCATTCAGCAAGACCTGGACAAGCCGGAGAGTTGGGCAGAGAGAAACCAAGTAAGTTCAGCAAGGGCAAGTGGAGAGTCCTGCACCAGTAGAGGTTAGGGTTGACCTGCTGGAAAGCAGCTCCACAGAGAAGGACCTGGGAGTCTTGGTGGACAGGTTAATGATGAGCCAACAATGTGTCCTTGTGGCCAAGAAAGCAAATGTTATCCTGGAGTGCATCCAGAAGAATGTGGCCCACAGGTCAAGGGAGGTTCTCCTCATACTCTACTCGGGCCTGGTGAGGCCACATCTGGACAACTGTGTCCAGTTCTGGGCTTCCCAGTTCAAGAAAGACGGGAAACTACTGGATAGAGTCCCAACAGAGGGCTACAAAGATGATGAGGGGACTGGAGCATGTCTCTTATGAGGAAAATTTGAGAAGTCTGCATCTGTTTCACCTGGAAAAGAGAAGGCTGAGAGGGATTCTTATCAATGCTTATCAATATCTAAAGGATGGGTGTCAAGAGGATGGGACCAGTCTCTTTTCAGTGGTGCCCAGCAACAGGACAAGAGGTAATGAGCACCAACTAGAACACAGGAAATTCCATCTGAACATGAGGAGAAACTTCTTTCCTTTGGGGGTGGCATAGCACCAGAGAGGTTGTGGAGTCTCCTTCTCTGGAGATATTCAAAACCAGCCTGGATGCGATCCTGTGCAACCTTCTTTAGGTGAACCTGCTTTAGCAGGGGGTTGGACCGGATGATCCCTAGAGGTACCTTCCAACCCCTACCATTCTGTGATTCTGTGGTTCACTAATACAGAAGAAATATCTAAAATCTGAAGAGCTGGAAAAGCTTTATGCAGGATTTTAAGAATGTTCTGGCAATATTTTTTAATCAATGGAAGTAATATTTAAGAAAGTATGGCATTCTGGGGAATGATCAGAAGACTGAAAAGTTAAGGAGATAATATCCAAAAGGAATTAAAGGGATGAACTTGAATATGGTGAGTAGATCATGAGGTTAACAAACGAGAAAGCTATTTAATAGTAGTAATAATAATAATAACCAGTAGTAACAATTTACAAAAACAAAATAAAATTTCTTCTGAGTAGATTTTGACATTGATTTTGGTGGAACCTTGATGAAAGTAACTAATCGGACATTCATACTCTTCTATGGAACATTTAAATGGCATTCTGGCTACAAAACCAGCTATGACACAGAATCGCTGTGACTTGTCAGATGGATTTAAAATGTTTAATTCATACCTTTACATCTACAATTATGCTACGGACATGACAAGAATTTTTTTAATGATGTTGTCCAGTAGCAATTTGTTGTCAGCCAATGATGTTCAGTAAGTCTTATAAATTCTCCAGAAGAAAATGTAGAATCAGTGCCAGTATAACTGTGTCAATGCACATACATTAGAGAAACGGCAAATACTTTGGAAAACATTGATAATAACCTGGAACCATGTTTATTACATTAATTTTTGTATTGCCACATATAGTCCATTCTAGAGTATTCTACAGTGATGGGAAACTACATCTTATAATTCTGAAAATAACTTTAAGTCTTGCTGTCTAAAACCATATGAACATGAGTTCTTTTCTATCATAGTGTATTTTGATGTGTTTTGTAATGTGTTTTCATGGTTTCCATGAATTACTATAATGTGTATATTTTTAACAGATAACTATAAAGCAGAAACAGTAGGTGTTTTACACAATTAGTTTGCCTTCTGCTGGCATAGTGCATCCAGTTCTCATGTTTCAATCTTCAACCAAGATCTGAAACCTCAAAAGAGAACAGAAAATACTTTAAGCGTGATCCTACAATTTAGGAAAAAAAATCAATTTCTTATAAGAGTAACACTATTCAACAAGATTAGTTCTTTAAAAAGCAAAAATTATGATTTATGAGTCTTCAGAATAATCTTTTTGCAGGGTAAACATTTCTTAAGTCATTCCAAAAAGGATGTAAAAAAATAAGTAATAAAACACTAAAATAAGGGTTGTTTAAATTCAATATTCAAGTTCTTGAGTGATGGTTTTAACAGTGAACTAAATTCTATGGGATACTTCTATATTCTCCATCCTTTTTATTGTAACTCAGGATATCTCTTAAAATATATATGGAACAAACTGAGGTAAGAATTGCGCAGCATTTTTCTTCCCTGTTATTTCTTAAAATAATTATCTGAAAAAAAATTGTAATTCTGCATGGATTGCACATCAGTTAAAATGGGTATTTTCTACTTTTTATTTATCTCTGAAACAACAAACTTTAAAGGAAATTTTTAAAATCAGTTGCACATGCACAAAAATGTTAGACACCTCCGAGAGTCTTTGGTTTTATTACATTTCTTCATAACTCTTCTGTAGTTCCTGGTTTTAAATCTTTTGAGCTAAATAGTGAGACTCTCACTTATTTCAAAAAATGGTGAATTATCCTTGCTGCAGCATATTTCCTCTGAAGCAATCCTGTGTGTAAGAGGTGGATTGAATACTTATATCTGGTATGGATGTTCTGTGTCAATTTATAGATCATGATTATTAAGTTATATGCCTGATCTTTTTTGGTGGAAGGGAAAGATGAAAACATTTAGGAAAGATAATATATACCTTTCAGTGAAACCAATCCTGTATGCACACTTTGGTGGTGGCTGCAAGGCTGCAGTACTTTTCACACTGTAACCTCAAAATACTGCACGTTCTGGATTTTGTCCTGTGGGTCTTAGTCCTCGTTGTATGATCTAACTACATTTAGACTGTTGTTAACTTCTGTCACTAAGTGCCTTAGCTTCCGTTGCTGAGCTTTCTTCCATTGCAGGGCATTTAGTATGGCTGCTGTGGCGTGAGGGTGTCAAAGCAAAGAGGCAGTGTACCTGCTCGATTTGACTGGCAGAATGATCTTCAGCCTGGAGGAAAGAAAATGGGGAACACAGTGTCTCAGGAGACTGTGGCGTGATGAAGCCAAGGCAGTGACAAAAATATAATGAAGTGTTTCTTTACTCAAGTCACTGAAATGACAAGTATTTTTTCCTGATTTCAATGCTATAATAGTTTATTATTTTTTCTGTATGTTTTGAAGAGTTTAATGATTTTTATAATAAAATTGAGAGCAACAAAATGATACAGCTTTGAGTATAGTACCCCAGGTTATGAAAAGCTGCTCTAGTATGTATATGACTGAATGTGCAATGATAAAAAAAGGAGAGCCAGGGGCAAGGTGAGCTGACCTGTCACTCCATATATGCGCCTTTGATATTCAAACCAGGGGGGATTATATCCTAGCAGTTGGCAACCATTTAAAAAATAAGTTCTGTCAGAACACCTGCTGCATTAAACCAAAAATGGTTTTAACTTTCACATTGGAAATAATTTTGTATATTTTACATTTTTACTAGGTGGTATTTCATGGTGCGTCAAATCACAATATAATTACATATTTCGTAAAAATTAAGCACTAACTTTCTACTGGAAATTTAAAACACTCACATCTGTTTCCCAGAAGGAAAAAAAACCTCAAACATTTATTTCACTAAGTAACTTTTCAAATAGCCCTTGAAAAATAATCACTTAGACAAAATGTTGAAGTTGTTCCATTAAAATTCAGGTTAAAATAATGTAAATTACTTTCCAAGCTGAAGTCTGGAAAGTTTACTTTCACAGATATTGACATCTTCAATTGGCCAAATTCCATAGTGTTTGCATGCACATTTCAAACTCTAACATCACGGATTCTACAATTATAAAAACAAATATTTCATTTTACTCTTTATTTTGTATTTTAAAAGGTAATATAATATTCTTCGAAGTTATAGAAGGAATTTCTTCTAAGAAACACGCATGAAAAAAGATATATCGTAAAGGTATATGACAGTGTATCCTTCGTAAGCGAAGCCAAGCCATGATGATGATGACATGACAGTGATAATTTAAAAGTTCTTGAGTAAACACTTCTTACTTTAATCAGTCATATGTTCCTGAATAGCATATTTTATAAATATTATCTTTGCTCCCTCTGCTACCTGTCTCTGTTCTGTCTGCATGTACGTGTTTGGTGTCTGAGTGCTGAAACTGCAGTCAGACCACAGCCCAAGTGTCTACGGTGCAGCAACGGGAGAGACCAGAGTATGTGCATGTGTGGGTACATATGTCAGCATGGGATCACTAGCTGATACCAAGCCAGACTATCCCACAAGAACAGTATGAGACTTGGGACCCAGGCATTGAAAAAGCAAGAAATCTGAGACAGATACGTATACCTCTCTGAGATGGCTATCACAGTTTTGACTGGGGACACCACAAGGTCTGGGCATCAACTAAAAGACCCTGTTGTATATGTGTTTCTGTGCATGAAGCAACCAGAGACGAAATGTTCTGGGCTCTGCTACCGGACTATCTAAGGCCAGCTACTGGAGGTATCCGTATTGCACAGGTGTATATGTATATTTATGTATACTTCTCAGTAACAGACTCTCATCTGGGAAGGGAAGCAGGATGAGTCCATCGGTGCTGTTTATATTTGCATGAGTGATAGTGAGGTTTTTGATGGTGATCTGTGAGGACAGCCATGTGTATACAACATATACATACTGTAAGTTTGTATGTATGTGAGGTTGTGTATGTCTACCGGTCGTACATTCTCTGCTTCACTCGTGGCTGGACCTCAGGACATGGAGCTGCAACAGCCGCATCTCCTTTGGTCTACTGGATTCAGCAACCTCCAACAATTGTAAACAAAGTCCAGACAAAATATCCTAAAAAATAATAATACACACTGAATGTACTAAAGGAAGATTACAATTTTTTTTTCTGCTTTCCCATATAAGTATCTTTTAAAAATTCCTAACAACACATATTTATATTAATTCAGTTGGAGTAATCAAAGACAAGACTTAGCTTCTCTAGCTGCTTGGCTGATGTTGTGTACTGAAAGCTCCCCAATTTTCAGTTCTGTCAGAAGAAAAGAACACACAAGAACTTAGTCTACTTCAAGAAGTATAGCCAATTTGGCTTAAAATATCCTTTTAAACTTCCACACTTTGAAGGACTCCAATCAGAGTCCTCTCTACTCTGCTTCCAAAAGGGTCCACAACCTATCCCTTCCTCTTTAATGAGACTTTGAGCATGTTTTTATTTGAGACCTTTCTGGCTACTAACATCCCTGGTTAAGAGAATGAAACATTTCACCGCAGCGCTGAGGCCTCCTTTCATTGATGCTTTTTGTATTCAGTGTGCAATCTCTGGACAGTAATGAGTGAGGACACTTTTGCTTGGGTTTAAAAGGATTTCAAAATATTTAACATTACAGATATTGGAATATAATGATAAAAATAATTGGGTTTTTTCTTCTTTGCTTTAGCCATTCCTTTGTTGAACAAGGAAAAACAATTGAAGATCGATTAAGCTAATAAATGCAAATATCATCCTTTGTTTCTCTTCATATGTATACCAGGCTGACTCTCAGAGCGCTCAGTGATTTCTTTCTTACACTAGTAAATGAAAGACCCGTTTTCCTGAAAATATGTGGTAGTCATGAGCTCCATTACAACCCTCATGAACAGCTAAACAACAAAACTTGAGTGTTCTAAAGAATCTATTTATATGTGTGAATGAATTTTTAATTTATTGCCTCATCTACACTCTTGGACTCTAAGTAGGATCTTCAAATGAATTCTCATTGAACATTTAATATTTTGAATACAGACTCAAAGCCAATCTCAAATTACTACCTTTGACACATCCAAGTGGGCAGCAGAACCATGCTGTCACAGGCATGGTGTAAACAAGCCTATGCAGAACCTTATACTGTGGGTTTTTTATCAAATTCTACTCTCTATTTGGACACCTACATGAGTAGTGTGTACAGGATTCTTTACTGCTGTAGAATTTGGAGTTATTTGTATCAGTTATTGTCCTTTGGTTGTCTTATAACTAAAATATAAGCAGTACTGTAATCAGAATATAATACGCTTCAAGTTGAAGGAACATTATAGTGCTAGCAGCTAAGTATGATAAATCAAGAAAGATAGTACAGTTTAAACACTGAATTTTCAATTAGGTCATTAGACAAGTGTAATGCACATTTGACAGCTGATTTTTTAATATGCAAAAGAGTGATCTCATTAATTCCATCATTTTCTTTGTATACCTGATTGCCAGTGTAATGCCAGTACTTATGAGAAGAAAAGTGAAGGTACCTATCCATATAACAGGTAATCTATTTGAATTAAGCTAAATCTTATCTCTGTTCTGCACTACTTATGAAGCTGCTCTGAATTTGAAGTGAGAGATCTTTATATCCACTGAAGAACGTAACAACTACGGCAGAGAATTTTAAATTATAGTAAGCTATTGCTGTTCCATAGCCCACTGAGTTTGTGTTAAAAGGCAGTATATTAGGAATCTGTACATTTCACCTACAAAACAACTCAGGCTGGGAATGAAGTCCCAGGTCTGTGCTTACACGAGAAGTCTGTACAAGGCTGTGCAGGACAGTTAAGGCTTGTTGGTACATTACCACCCCTGAGAGTACTTTTATGTAGTATTGTAAGCGAAGGACAGTTTTTCATTACTGACAGTAAACTGAGCATTACTTACAGCATATTTTTTTATGTTTTCTGTGGAAACTTACAGAATCATACAATAATACAGGGTGAGATGGACCACAGGAGGCCATTAGTCCTACCTCTTCCTTAAAGCAGGGTCAGCCATGAGGTCAGACCAGGCTGCTCGGGCCTGGAGACTGCACAGCCTCTCTGGGCAAGCCCTACTAATGCTTGACTATGTTAATTACTTAGAATTTTTTATATCGAGTCTGAACCTTTGTTTTTTTAACGCGTGCCTATTGTCTCTGTCCCACCAGGAACCCTTGCAAAAATCCTGATCCTGTCTTGATGACATCCCCATAGATGTTTACTGGCCTCTGTGAGGTTTTCCAATAGTCATCCCTTCTCCAGGCTGAACCATCATCTCCTTTCAAGGCAAGTGCCCGGATCACTGTAGTGCTTTCCACTATACTCTCTCTAGATTATTGATTTCTCTCTGTTTGAGACCAAAAATTAGACACAGTATTCTAGATGCAGTCTAATAAGAGCTGATTGAAGAAAATAATAATTTTCCTTGATGTACTGCCTGTGCTTCTGTTCATACAAGAAGGAGGCTCTTGGGTCTCTTTGCTGCCAGGGAATTCTGCTGGATCATGATCAGCTTCCTGTCTGGCAAGACTCACAGGATCTTTTGAGCAGAGCTGCTTCCCAGATAGTCAGACCCTAGCCTAAACTCCTGCCAGAGATTCTTTCTCATCAGCTACAGGACCTCCCACTGAGGACCTCCCATCCCTCCTGTTCATCCATTTCCCCAGCCTGCCTAGATCCTCATCAATGGCAGCCCTGCCCTCAAGCATAGTGACTGGTCTACCTAGCAATTTGGTGTCATCTGCAAACTCGATCAGGGCACACTGACATTCTTCCCAGTCTTTTGTAAAGATGTTAAACGGGAGTTGTCCCAGGACAGAGCCCTATGACACTCTGCTTATTACCAGCTTCTATGCAGATTCTAACACCCAAGACTACCCTGAGTCTAACAGTCCAACCATTTTTTTCATTTCTATTTTTTTTTCTTTTTTTCCTGTCTGATTGCCCATGCATCCAAACCACAACGTTCAAATCTGAATACAAAAATGCTGTTGGAACAGAGTGTTAACAGCCTTCCTAAAGCCTTAGAAAATAGCATCCAGGGCTATCCTCTGATCTAGAAATCCAAGCACACCTTAGCAAACAATTAAGTTTGTCTGGAATATTTGTTCTTGATAATGTCATGCAGGCTATTCCCAATCACCTTTTTCTCTTCCAAGTGCTCAGAAATTACATCCAAAAGGATTCATTCATGATTTTCCATGGGTATGAGGTGAGGCTGACCAGCCTGCAGTTCTCTAGACTGTCTTTTCAAGCTTTTTAGAAGGTGGATGCACCATTTGCATTCCTCAAGTATTCCTGGAGATTCCCCCTGTGTCCATAACTTTTCAAAATGATAGAGTTGCTTTGCAAGGACACTGGCCAGGTCTCAGCACCCTTGCATATGAACTGTCCATCTCAAGGACTTACATTGCTCAAGTTTTCTGAAGTGATCCTTGATTCACCCCTCATTCACTCCTTTTTGTTAGGTCTCTTCCTTGAACTCTGCCTTTTAGTACAGGGGCCAGGGGCACCTTGAAGATAAAAGATCTTCCTTTGCCTCACTTTGCCGAGGCAAAGAACATATTCAGTACCTCAGCCTTGTCTGTCTCCAGCTTTAGTCTATTCTTCCAATGCATTCCAGAAAAGCTTCCTTTAACATCGTGTGTTTTCAGCAAATATAACTATTAATACTTAAGCAATTTTAAAAAATATATGCAAATTAATTTTAAAATAATTTTAAAGTGAAAGCATTTTACTCCAAGTTTCCTGTATTAGCCTTCAAGAACACCATTTTTTTTAAAGTGGGAGCATTATGAAGATGTTATTTTAAAAAATGTGTAAACTATATACCTTAAGAAGATTTCCAAAAAGTGTTGACATTCAAAAACGATACTTGAAGTAAAATGTCATTGTGTTACTGGAAAGCCTATCCTTAATAAATCATTGCTTGGCAGAAATATTTTCTCCCTGTGTGAAACGAAAGGATAATAAATACATATCACACAGTTGTCATTTTTATTTTACAGGGGAGAGGAAACCATACCTCATCTTAAAGGGAACGCCTCTTAAAGGATACAGATAGCAATGGACCTATTTCATGACAATTAGACCAGGTTACTCTACTGTAGAAATTTATCAATTATTACTTTTGTTGGCAAAAAAAAATAATGCATATCTTGATTTAAAAGGACCATCTCTACACTTCTCACTTCCACTTTTTCAGTTCTGTTAAAGTTAAAATCATGCTTACTCTAACAGAATGTGTATGACTGGGTGCGTGCAGAATTTTTCTGTCAGAATATTTCTCTCCTGTTACTTTGTAAATATAATCAACTACTAAATGGATAGGAGCATAGAATTTCTCACATTTCTTTTATGAAAATTAAGACAGAGAATAATTTCTTGTGCCAGTCGCAATTTATTAACTATTTGGTCATATGATGAAAGGTGATTTCTTTAACACTTCCTAGTGATCTATTGCTCACTGATTCAACATAATAGTGTGTTAAGATAAAGGAAATTCAGAACTGAAGTGGTGTAATAGAGGCAAGCAGCTATTAGGGCTCAGCTGATGCATAATAATTCATTAAGCCAGAGTAACTTAGTAACGTTGGCTCATTTGATAACAAAGTATATGTAACACTTTATTGCATTTATGCTAATTACAAAGCAGTCGGTTATTCTTTATTCTTCTACCAAAATATTCTTCAACATTGAAGTAATAGTAGTGAAGTGATAGAATCAAATCTTCTTCCTCCCCTCCCCTCCCCTCCCCTCCC
>NW_010391270.1:8504-19960 GCF_000710305.1 Buceros rhinoceros silvestris | reverse complement strand
GATCCCCCCCGCTCCGGTAACGTGCTGCAGCGTCGGTAGGAAGCCGGACCGCTGCGAGCCTTTTAACCAAGCGGGTTGGGTTTATACCTATTCATTTAGCTGTCTAGGAATTCACTCGTTTTGACTTTAGTGTTATTAGCACAGAGGGGAAAAGTACCTCTGCTGTTTACCGCTGCGTGAAATAAAACCGATAAAAAATAAATTGCTTACCTTTACGATGCCTCAGTGCAGTCCCACTGAGGACCTTGCTTTGTGAGGGGTAAAAAAAAACCCAAAACGACTGTGCTGAAGAAGTGGGGTTTTGTCCAGCTTGACTTTGAAGAGGTAATTTTTTTTGTGGGGGTTAATTAAGCTATGGTCTCCAAGGCAGCTTGTATAAATTTGTCACCTTACCACGTGTATGATACATGGAAGGAGATAGAAGTGGATTTATATTAATGTGAAGCACCAGTGACAGTCGTTAATAAAAGATTAATCCAAATTAACACATGCCTAGTAATTTTTCCAACCCTTTTTTTGCCCTTTTCAAGAGGATTTAGATTTTGAGGAGGAGAAGGGAGACAAGAAGTCCCTTTGCAGAAAACTAATACAAATTACACGATCGGTATCTTCAGCTTGACTCTTGCTGCACAGTAGACCTACAAAAGTGGAAAGTACAGGAGGAAGAAATTATGTAGTCAGATCTTGCGGGGATCAACAAGATAGGTGGTAAAATGGCAAGTCTTCCCTTGGAAGACGATGTTTTAGGGCACTTGGGAACGTGTACAGAAAATGCTGGTAGAGAGGAGAGCGAAAGCTTTGTGCCGTTGGTTAATCTACGCCACATAAATCAGAACCTTATGCTCACCTACATACCATGTGGCCCTGCTCGTGAGACTAAAGATTTTTGTAACCTAGAATAAAATGAACAGATTCGTTTTCATGTATATTTAAGTGGGAATGGAACTGTAATTCCTCATACAGCTTTGGAAATCCGGAATATGGCAGCTTCAGCAAATCTTTTACGTGAGAACTGGGTTTATATTTAGGAACCATTCTGCTCCCAAATGTCGGGAGTGATGCCTAATTGCAGAAAATTTTGGCTGGGGCCTTTAGTGCAGGTTCAGACGAGCACCACAAAAGCAAGTATTTTGGTGAAGGAGTTTTCCGTGGTCAGAATGTTCTGTCAGCCCCACTACCCAACTACAGAAACAGGCATCATTAGCAGATTAATACAGAAAGATGATGAAAACAAATATTAGATAAAAACCTTGAGAGAAATAGAAATCTTACTGGGCAAAAAAGCAAGAAACCCTCACTATGAAGTGGATAGGGTGCCGAATTTGTCAAATTCATCTTTGGTTTTAACATGCTTAGAGCAGTACCATCTCGCAAAAGTGGAATAAATAGAGAAAATAAAACCAGTATTGATAAATAAAACCAAATAGCTTGTAGTCATACCCTATTATAGTCTGCTTTAATTAAAGACCAAAAGCAGTGCAGAAGGACCTTGACCTGCACAGGTGCGTAGACACAAGGCTTGAAATCCTCGTAAGTTGGCACTCCGCCAAGATACAATGCGGAAGCAAGTAGGAAGTCTCTTGCCCCACGAGATCTAAACATAATAGAAAGAATGCTACTATCCCAAGTTTGCTTATTTTCAGTTGTAAATATGATGAGAATTTCACCTGTGTCAGATCCGAGCAGCCAGTTCTTTCTCCTTTGAAATGGGAGGAGGATGCTTTGCTACCAAACTAGATCCCTTGTCCTGAGAAGTCTGCTTGACGACTTGTCTGCAGCAGTGAACAGAGCTCGTCGTGGAGAGCCTCCACACCATATTGCTACAGAATTGAAGAAATCTGGCTTTAGTCTAGCTTCTCAAGGAAAAGACGAACATGCTCTTTGCCTCTCTAATGCAGTGGAGTAACACAACAAAAGATGGATATAAATCTCAAAGATAGTCACGTTCTGGTAGTTCTACCGTAACGGAAGAAGTAGCAGCTGGTTCGTCCATCAGTAGACATGTATCTCCAAGTACTCTGTCACACATACCACCCAAAAGATGTGTGCACAGATCCTGAGACCACGCAGTGGAGCAATGGGGGCGTGTGTGTGTGTGTGTGTGTGTGTAAGGGAGGGAGGGCACAAAGTACCTATGTATGCAGGGCTTCATTGGTTCTGCTGCTTGTGGAACATCTCGTTTGTTATAGAAGAAAGATGTGTAAGAAAATGTATCATAGTGAACCACAACAGCATGTTCTGCTGAGGTGACGCAAACAGAGATTGGAAAGATGCAGGAAAAGTGCTCAGCTTTTCTGCCATCCGTATCTATATGACTCCTGGTGTTTGTGACCATACATTAAATGAACTGAAAGAAGAGCTTTTCAAAGTGCTGTAAAATGCTAATTGGTGTCAGTAAAAACTCACCTGCAGTATCTGCCATCCTTTGGCTAGCAGCGTTTTTCTGTAAAGAGTGTGCTGTTTACTGGAGGGAAGCCTGACATGGAGTTTAATGGCTGTACTTAGAGTAGGGAATTACAAAACAAGACTTCTGAATGGTATCACATGCATAACGAATATGCTGGCAGAAAACAATCCCATTTTCATGCTATGTTAAGTTTTAAAAATAAGACCAGAAATAAACTAGTGAATTATTATCCCACGTGAACAGCCAAGAGGTGCAACATCAAGAAGTATACTGATCATTCTGTCGGGGCGGTTATTCCAAAGGTGAGGAAACCAACTTTGATAGGTTCTCGAAGCAATTAAAAAACAGTTCCAGTGACTGAAAAAACTTGCCGGGAAAATCTCAGGGGAAAAGGAGGGAAAATATTACCTAATATTACATACTAATGTTTGATTAGTGCCTTAGATCTTTTGGGATATCATACCGAGGGTCTAAGTGATACAGATACATCTGTATCTGTAAGTTCCCTGTCTTTTATCTGTCACACAATAGCCTCCAGCTTCCATGACTATGCTCTCACACGCAGCTTTTCTCCTACAGAGTTTTACTACCTGTGACGTTAGCAAAGAGACAGCAAGAAGTAATTTTCCCCCGTATTACTCACTTATTCCTCTCAGTGAGCTCGCGTATACAGTAAGTGGCCTATAAGCTGGTATGAATAAAAGTGGAAAAAGGTGGCTCTGGCAACAGAACCGTTTCGAGCTATCACCTCTGCACTTAAGTCAGTTTACAAGAACTAAGGTTCTGTAAACCTGCTGTGACTGGACTTGTTTGTCAAGAAACATATCCCTGGTGGTTTTGCAAGGATTACTTTATTTTTAAGTTGATTGATGATTGCATGTTCAATGCAAGCATAATTAAATACAGAAACTCAAATCTCGGTGATGATTTCATAATGGGTATCTACACTGAAATACATGATTCCCTCTGGACATCCAGAGCGCCAAGAGATCCCGCTGGATTTGCTTACTCCTCTTTCATAAACTGAAATGTTAATGAAGCCTCTTAAAGGGTGAAAGTTTTAGGGGGATCTACAATAATGGCACGATATACAACGAAAGCACAGAGAGATCGTATGTCTAGAAACTACTGGTGAAGAGTGGTAAGGAAATTGGCATATCCTAGAGCAATTATCAAGTATTTTTAGGGACAGGAAAAGAGAGAAAAAAGGAAAAAAAAAACGCAACAAAAAACCCCCTCTTCTCTCAAAGCCAGTATGTTGCACTTGCAGGAAAATGCCTCTGCAGACAGGGTAATTTTCAGAAGGTGCTTGTGAACCAAATTGCTGATCATCTCCAAAGTGAGTAATTATCCCAAATGGGATACTTTCCTATGAACACTGAAAACACAATTAAAGTGGCACTAAGATAAATTACACAACAGTGAACAACAGCATTATTGTGAGGAAATGATGCACAATAAACAACAGACAGTTTCATAAATGTTTGCACCACCATTACGTTTCAAGTTCTTAACATCTTATGGAGACTTCTGTGAAGATCTAAAATTACTATCATTTTGGATTAACATTTTATGAGAAAGAAGCAAAAACGTTGTTTCCACTCTGTTTCAAGTCACATTGAATAAAGAACTCTTCTTTCTCTTAAAAGAAACTTAAAACAGTCTTGAAATTATTCAGCTACTGACAAGAGACTAGTGGGTTTTGTGAGGAGGATAATTTCCTGCGTAATTTCTGGAACTGAATAATGACAAGGGCATATGTAGTATGATTTCATCCAGGTAAAGACGACTGCTTAATTTTTTAAGATTGCAAGGTTCCGTGAAGTAGTGTGATAATTTGGTTACAGAATAAAACGTTGTGCTGACAAAATAAACGAATAAGCTATATTTATACGTCTGAAAGAAACATGGTACGTTTCTGTGACTAGTGCATCAAAATGATCACTGGAGAGATGAGACGAGGTAACTCCTCTGAACTCTAGAGACAGATTTTCATATCTTCCAGGTTACCTCATTTCCAGACATGACTCTATTCCTTTTCTCTGATCAGTCACTCAAAAAACATGAAATCTCAACAGTTATTATCCTGTCACTATCAGCTTCAGATATTTGAGTGGGATTATGGACACATTGATTATTTTACCTGAGAATGAAACTGCCAATGTGAAGGTGTTCCAGCTGGCTCCAATATAAGTGCCTACGTATTCAGCCACGAGGCAGTTGTGTACTTTACCTCTTTTATGGGCTGCCTATGAACACCCTCATGCACCTTGTTTCATGCTAGCACCCTAGCACCCTTCTCTCCTGTTGGTTAGCAGTGGGGTTTATTTTGTACAGTTTCCGGAGCAAAGAATCTTTTTTTTTTTTTTTTTTGCTTGTTTTGGTTGTATCTGGGAATATTGTGGATGCTACTAAACAATGTAAAGAAAATTAGAAAGTTTATGGATTCAGTTACTGGGTTACTATCATGATGTTATATGTGTTGCAAGTTGTAAACGCTGCCCAGATTAAATAGAGTATGTGGGATTCAGAGCCATCCGGCTACCCCGATCCACATCACAGTCCCAGTTTTCACTGGAACTGGGTAACTGTTGACTTACATGTGATACAAATGAGCAAGGAGGTACGATGGCTGATATGAGGGATGTCAACTGTCAGTGAAACCTTCATAGAGGACTTGGAAATAAGTCTTTGTTTATATACATATGTAAGATTGGGGGAAAAAGAACACATATAATTTTAAGTAATTTGATTTCTCCAAGTAGTATAAGAACTGTGTCTACATCTCCAATTCTCAGCATGGAGGAGGGGTCATGATGAAAGTGTTCAGCTGTGATCAGGGAGGGATTATCAACTAAACAACGGTGGAAAATTCAAAAGAACCCGGATTTTAACTCCAGACTGTTACAAAGGCATGTGATCTAAACCCCATAGTTGATACCAACACTTACCTTTTAATTTAATTTCAGACCCACAAGTTCAGAAATTCTTATTCATGAGGAGACATCTGCTCTTTTACTGAGGTATTCTGAGCTCTTGACATCTAGCATCTTCATGCAGCAAGCAGCTTCAAAGGTTAGCTGTAGTGGTGACACTACATTTTCTTTCATTAGTTTTAAATTCAGTGAGTTTTGAAAGATAAGAGTGCTCAGTTTGGTTTCTCTAGACACTGTATTACAAAAATAAACATCCTCCTCTGTCTTTTCTAAATGGGGTGATCACAATTTATTCATTATCTCATCTTCTTTTCTTCTTGTCTTTCTGATACGATATTCATTATGCTTCAATGTCTGTTATAACTCTTAGTAAGGTAAGGAATTAAGCACAGGACTACAGATGAGAATGAACTCCTGATTTATAGTGAATTATTTTTACACCCACAGATAGTGGTTTTTTAACAGCAACTGCCTTGGTGATCTTTCAATTCACTTCAAAGCCAGACTGCAATACCACAGATATCTTCTGTAATTAAAGAAGAACAAACCATCTTCATAGAAAATTTTAAATAAATTTCCTAAAGTAGAATAGGCAACTCCATTTTCATTGCTTTCTTGTTCAGATTTTCAATGTAAATAATGAATGCTTTCTAATAAATAAGCATTTGAGCTGGCAAATGTCAGGGTGTTCTGACATTTGTCTTAAAAGGGGGGCAAATCTTGTATTGTTAAGCAAATCTATGTTATCCAAAATACATAGATAGACACATACGATAGGAATTTGGTTTAGAGGTATATAATTTTCCAGAGTTTTTTTTTCCAGCCATTCAAGGGTTTTGGTGTTTTTTTAATGATATTAGCAGAGTGTGGTATGTCAAGAAAAATAGTTATGGAGCAGTAAATCTTGTAGGGCATTAAAAATTATCTGGTCAAGGAAAAACTTACTTGAAAAGATACTTAAAATAGGGAAGCAAACAAGTAATGTGTATAGATATGTTTGTTAGGATCATACTGAAATGAAATGTATTTAAAATAAGAATGGTTAGTTTTACAATGCATTTGCTTATGCCTTTTTATGATTAGTTTCTTCTGTGTAGATGTAATTATAATTAAATAACAGAGTGAAAAATAAATTTTTAAAGAATTTTTACATCAACTTTAACTGTTAAAATTTGAATGCATTTTTAAAATTACATGAATAATTAATTTAATATGTTGGTTTGGGAGGGGTTGTATTTGGGAATTTTATCACACAGGGAAATCTGTTCCATAGCTCTATGTAACAAGCTGAAAACTCGAGAAAAAACTAGCTGGGAAATAAACTGTAAAGTATACGACGGCCTGAATTTTCCTGACTGTTTTATGTGAGCAGACCTTAACCTTCTTGGAGCCTGACCAGCCCTGTGAAAGCATGCAAATTTCTTTCTACTTTACTTAAATACTTGTAAAACGAGGTCCTTAAAGTTTCCAGGTGTTTCAGTTCCTGTTTTCAGGTACATATGATTTCTATGCATATATTCAGGCTCTTTAAACTTGGACGATACAACAGTGATAGTGTATTTTTGCCCCAGAACAGCTGAAGCATAGTAAATGAGATTGGTACTCAGAATTAAACTCGGGTCATCCTTCTGGCAATTTCTGCTCTAATTTAGACCCATCATTTAACAATGCTTTTAAAATTTTAAGAAACCTCTCTTACAACTTCATAGGTAGAAGCCTCTGAGTTCTAGATACATTCTTTGAAAGTAAAAGGAACATTTTAAAATCTCACTGTTGCCACAGATAAAGCATGATGCAGCAGTGTATTTACATTACTGCAGAAGAAGCAAGATTGTCAGGGAAAAAAAGCTAAGAAACCCTTTTTTGCAGCAACTGTGCCAATAACACTGATGAAATCATCAGTTATGTTTTTGACAAGCAAGAGAAATCAGTGTACTGTATATATTGCTGTGCTGACTTGTACTTCATAGGAAAACGGAAGGGCAGAGGGTTGGGAAGGATCAATATTTGTCAGGAGAGTTAGAAAGGGAAAGCTACTATAGAGAAGGGATTAATAAAAATTATTTTTAAAAAAACTTCTTGAGGATTTTCTGTTTGTTTGTTTAATTTAGCAGCTCATCATAACATCACCAAAACCTGTAGAAAGAACTCAAAAGACTGTATTGTTCCTTCTGCTCACAGAAATAGAGGGGATCAAGACCCGTTGAAGGGATATGGAAATTTAGAGTGGCATTGTCTGCTTTGAATCCACGGTGCTTACTGAAGTTTTGTTGTTGTTTTTTTTTTCACTTGGGACTATCCACATTGGTGAAAAATATGGTACATGAGACACGTTGAGTGACTAGTCCAGTGCTTGGTTCCCCAGTACGAGCGACAGACATGTACTGGAGCGAGTCCAGCACAGGCCAACAGGATGATTAAGGGTTCGAAGCACCTGATGTATGAGCAGAGACTGAGAGAGCTGACAGTATTCAGCCTGGAACAGAGAAAGTTCAGGGGGATTTTACCAGTGTGTAAAAATACATGACGGGGACAGGAAAGAATGTGGAGCCAGACTCTGTCTCAGTGGTGCCCAGCGACAGAGCAAGAGACAATGGGCACAAACTAAAATACAGGAAGCACTGTTTAAAATTAAAATGTTTTACTCTGAGGATGGTTTCCTGAGAGGTTATTGAGTCTCTGTCCTTGGAGATACGCAGTACACAGTCCTGGTCGGCCTACTTTGGATGACCCTGCTTGATCAGGGCTGTTGGATTACAGGTTCTCAAGAGGTGCCTTCCTGCCTCAGCGTTTCTGTGATTCTGTGACTCTGTCATACAATTTCCAAGCTGCAAGAGAAAGAATTCTTTAAATCTTTCTGTAATATTTTTCTTTCTTTTAGCATCCTGTTGCCTCGGGAACCTTTCCTTCTGTTTAGTGATGTCTGTGATGCCACAGATAGCTGCCTTAGAGCGTGTAAGAGTTGTTCATTGTTTTTCATTTACATTAGTTGCTGACTAAGTCTCCACTTGAAAACGTTTTAAACACAAGAAACATGAAAGTATGTCTTCCCTTTTTTCTTCTTAATAGTATCCCTGTTGTGAAATTCCAAGTAGTCATAAACAGTGAACAGTATGAACTCTTGAGTTGCATTTTATATGTGTGATGAATTGAAATAATAATAGTAATCATTAATAAACTCCAGAAAAACAGCAATTATTAAAAACAACAACAACAACAACAAAAGAACTAGTAAAGAAGAAGGAATGACTCTTTGATTCAGGTGAACCGTGCTATGTTAGGAACGCCAGTTAAGAAAACGGTTACCCTTATCAGCTCAGGCTGTCTGTAGTAAGATAAATTTGGAAGAGTCTTACAGAAAATTACGAGGTATCAGAACCACTAACCAACACTTTTCATTTGCTCTCATGAGACGGCTCTAACCAAAGTTCAGCCCATTTTAAGGACAATCAGCCTTATCTTGTGTTACATAAGCTACTAGAAAATACAATTCTTCTGCGGGTGATCCTTTGATAAAGGCTAATAGGTACGCTCAATTTTGACCCTTAATGTCCCTATCTCAGTCTATTTTCATTACTTCTATGCATTATTCTTCCATTTTCTCTCTTTCCTCTTTTTCTTAAAACTCTTTAGATGAGTTGTTAATTGTCCTGTTGGTATTTTCCTTTACACAGTTCCTATTACAATTTTGTTGTGTTAGCATCCTTTAATATCCATAAAAATATAACTTGCTTGCTATTAGTGATTGCAGTCCATGTATGCTCTTTATTTTTATACTTCTGCAGGACATGTTTTGGCAGACTTTCACATTAGCTGGGTACTTAAAATATTTTTCTGCCCTAAGCTATCATCCCTGGTGCTAACATGGCTACTGAACTGGAGCATGCACTTTTAAAAAACTTTCTGATGACCTGAGGATGCAAAAAGTATGTGTTTACTCTCCGTTGTAAGGACAGGCAGCTCACTGAACTCACATGTATAGAAGATGGCGTGGTGATGCGTGGTCCAGCTCTAGTTCACATGTTAGGGTAGAACTGTAGTATAAGAAAACACAAAAAGAATTCTAGAAATCTTAATTGGCCACAAAATTAACATTTGTCAAGATATTTTAAGAAATATTGCAGATCTATTTTTCAAAATGTCATTAACAATACATACAACTTCAAGCCAAACTTCCTATTTCTCACATGTTTATTTAAACTGTCTCAAAAATTACAAACCTGGCAGGCAGTAATATATTGTACAATGGCACTGAACCTTTCCTGGTTATTTTATTGCCCTTCCTTCCAGCGTTTCTACTTGGGAGTCAGCTTGACAGGATTATTTTGGATCGCTGTTTTAATTTGGAAATATGGATCTGAATTTTTCTTTCCATGATCAAGCAAAACCTCCTGTGGTGTCCAGTGTGATTTCAGACTTTTCCTGACCACAGGGGATAAGACCTGCAGAACTGAGAGGGTGCCTTTTCATAGATAACCCTTTCCATGAAAGACAACGGAACAGTCATTCTCTGAGTATTCCTCAAACATTAGAAGCCGTTTGAGGAAAGGGAAAATGTTGGAGATTTTGCTTTTTCTTTGGCATTAACACTCAGAATGTTTACAATAATGTATTACTGAGACTCCTATGTAGAACAGCGTATCCCTTTTTGGATGGCTACTGTTAGTGTAATAGTTTTCTTCTCATCTATACATTTTTTTCATTAATAAGGGGGGGAAGGGGAAGGGGCAGGAAATCCAAGCAGATATCCTTTTGTTTTTTTTTACTTCAGTGTTGAAAACATTTTATCTAACCAGTTGAAGTGCAAAGTTGTGCATCTATATTTTATAGTTATACCACTTCAAACAGCAAAATAATAGAATTTCCTAAAGACCCCATTGCATGATATATACGCATGCAGCATTCAAAAAAGAGAAAAAATTGCTAATCTACTGAATAGTAATAATACTGAAAAGAGAGTATTTCCACAAAAATATGAAAGCAAATAGAGAGTCAAGGCCTCTGGAATACTAAGTTTTCATATATATTCAGAACAGCTGCAATATTTTCGCTTAAAAGTCTACAATTCAAGCAAAGCAAGTATTTCATTTCCCAGCATGTACTACTAGTTATATGCTGAGAGCAGAATTACCCTTAAATGACTGAATCTAAGTACTTGGTGTCTTAGTGTTTGAAAACCCTCAGCTGGAACACCTCCCCTTGAAGACTAACATGTACGTGCTGATGCATATCTATGTTCACACACAGGAAGGAGATACCAGTGAAGAGCTAAATAAGGAAATAGATTTTGTATTTTATTCTAATTGCTGTCAGCCCTTTTACAAGTTTTATTCCCGGAATACATAGTTCCATAGTCTAGATCTGGTTCTTCACAAAGTTCCACTTCATGTATTTTCATTTGTTTCTACCTTGGACAACGGCATCGTGATTTGCTTGGAATACAATTGCAAAACATGGAAACAAAAAACCAATCAGGTTGCAGAGGACCTCTAGAGGTCATGTAGTCTTCTCTTTTCTATTTAAAAAGGGATATTTTCGAAATGAAATTAGATTACCCAAGCTTTATGAAGGCTACAGAAGAACTGCCATTTTCCTGAGCATCAAATATGAGATAGGTGTTTGTGATGGGTTGACAAAGCTTTCCTGTTTTCAGAAAGTTTGCTTTAAACTAACCAGTTGTATTCCCTGCCATGTGACGTCAGCTGCATCTCCATTTTTCATTGGTTAAAAGCTTTCGCGGGTCTGTTCCACTTTCATGACGCTGTTGCTTTAAAAGCCACGCCACGCTCTCACTAGAGTCAGTCTTTCTGCACTCTCTTCCACCCTGGGACCACACCGGAGAGCTCTCTTTCTGCCCCAGACAGCCTCGGAGCCGAGCCTTTCGCTTGCTGCCAGAGACCCAACTGAGCCGCGCACTGTTCGCTGCTTGCCTGATTGCCCGCCCTGCTGGAGACCCAGCTGTGCTACGAGGGACCAGCCCCCGGGACTGTCCACACGCCATCTCCAGAGATGAGCGGAGCTTCGCTGCCTGCCCCTCCCTGCTGTGTTCGCTGCCGCCACCCCAGGGACAGTCAAACCGCTTTTGGAATCGCTTGCCTCGCCTGCTCGCCGCA
>NW_010391270.1:0-8309 GCF_000710305.1 Buceros rhinoceros silvestris | reverse complement strand
GCCACTGTCAGACACAGACGCCGCACCGCAAGAAGCAGCCGTGCCGCTCGAGCACTGCCGCCGTGCGGGATCCGGGAGCTGCCGCTGTAGCATGCACGCCGGGCAAGTCTGGACCCTGCGCGCCCAAGAGCTTCTTGCCTTTGCTTTGCCTCAATCTACGATAGAGACTAGTAGGATTGTGCAAATTCTACTTTTACATGCGGTCCCTGGGAATATTGTAATTGCGTGGGTTTCTGTGTTCCAGTCACGCGGCAGAACCATGTGACCGCCGCCATGTCGGATCACCGCCGCAGTTCGGGTTTCGCTTTTGCTACCGACCGTGGGTTAACTCTTTCCATCCCCCTACAAAACCCTCAATACCATACCTTACTGGTTTTCTTTTGTATTTGATATCTTTCTGTTTGTTGTGTTATTAAAGTTTGTTTCAGTTTTCCAAAAAAGCATTTAGAGGTCTCCCGAATTCTTTTCTCCCTTCCCCTATTTCTGCTGGAATAGGGAAGGGTATTATCGTCACCGGAACTTGGTTTACCTCGAACAAACCATTGACAGTGTTTAATGGAATTGTAGTCTATTAAGTAGAGAATCAGTGGCGGCTGCTGTGCTCTGCACAGGTGAAAAGCATTTTTGAAGTTTTTGTTGTTGCTTTTTAAATTTTTTTTTAAACAATAGTGAATTTAGAAACCTTTAAAAAAATTGTTTGGTGTAGAAACATCAGAATTGCTGCAGTAAAACAGAAAATTTGTCCGTTTAGTTCTCTATTATTTATGTATTGGTAGACAACTCAATGCTCAAAAAACCTCCAAACCAGCAGTAGATAGCCTGGTGTATGTCTAATACTTTCCAAAAGCAGTAGCTAATAATTGAGATATTCTTGTTCACATCGAAGATTCCTTCATTTTAAAAATCTCTTTATGTTTCCATCTTTAGCAAAGCTTTATAGCAACTAGTTTGACAAAGTTGTGTAAGAAATATTTTCTTTAGTTGTTCTGAATTTGCATATGTCTTATTCTATCACATATAAATGGTACCATGGTATGATTTACACTGCCTTCCATCATAATGTATGTATTAAGCAATGCAAGGACAATGTACTTTCTCTTGCCTGAAAGTGTCTGCATCTGTAAATTGATCTATGAAAAATGAAAGTATGCTTAATGGTAAGATAAGACATATCTGAACCAAACAGCAGTACGTTGAGTAAGGCTGATTACTTAGAGGGTAATTCAGTCGAGCAATAGTCCAAGAAACAGACCAACCAAACACTCCAGAGTTCTGGTCAAAGAAGAAATTGTGACCTTCCATCCTTTTGACTGCCATAAGAAAGTCTAGAATGCAGATCAGTCTCCCTAATTCCAAATATGATAAGGTCATATAGTCTCTTCTAGTCTGCTTCTGACTTCATATGCTGTACAAGGACACTGGATACTACATCTGCAGAAAAAAAACAAAATGAAAAGAAGCTCCCAGGACCTCAGTGCAGTCACATCCACAGAGAGGAATTATTGAGAAATAAAGGTATTTTGACAGTATCTTCAACTGGATCAAAATTGATGTATTTGAAGTAAGAGCATATTATTATCAGTCTGTTTCTATTTATTATTTTCCCATAATTTTAAGTCTTAAACTTCATTTCTGTCTTCATCTGTAAGTTCCTGATTCTTGCTGTCATTCTAAAACTATAATTTTCTTTGTGTCTCACGTAAGGATAGATACATTTTTTATGAACAATTGTTGGTGCTTTATGAATTAGTTCTCCAGTGAAGATCTACCATTACAGCAAAAAAAAAAACTATACAAAAAGAGTCTGATTTTTTCAAAATGCAACTAAACCTTAGCCAGGGTATTGGTTAATTCTTTAAAGGAAGGAAAAGGTTTTTGTAGCTGACAAAGGAGGGAGGGGTAAATGAACCTAGTAGCAAATGTTTTACATTTAGTTAGCTTTACCCAAAAAATTGACTTAAGAATAATGTTTCACTTAAACAGATATAAAAATGAAACGAAACTAGTTTATTTCAATTAACAATATTAATTAGAGGCCTTATAACTGTAAGGAATTTGTAACACACACGTTGACCAAAAACTTCTGATTGGCCTGTGGAACAATACTCTGTCTTGTTTTAGGTGACAAAAACAGGTCACCGAGGTACACACCAAAGTGTACCCACCATTCATGATAATATAGCAACTCAACATGGTTTCGATGCTGGTGTCTGTCTCTACAAATGGCCCTGTAACCTACTGAGATTTGTGCAAATGGGTCCTTATCTAAGTTCCCACAGTATTAATTAATTTCAAGTGAAAAGATGAAGTTTTGTATTAAAGAATTGACAAAATGGTGCAATGAACAGGCTTGGGAGAATATTGTACGTGTCTGGTGAGTTGTAATTTATACCTTACTTCCGCTGATGAATGCTCAAATAAAGAACAAAAAAGATTCTGTTTGCTTTGACTTCCAGCCTAGAGACTGTTGTTGCATTTGCAAGGACAGTTTTTATTCTCTGAAATGAGAAAAACAAGAAGAAAACATAAAATAGCCCATTAAAACCAAATTCTTCTGTTTGTGTCTGGCCTGCTCATCAGGAACTGCTTGCCCTGTAATTGAAGTTAACTTTCCATACCAGTACATATGTGAGTAACTCTACTGCTCTACTATATTCCTCTCAACCAAGAGATTAATAAACCATAAAACAATATATTTAATCAAATCCCAGATTACTGGGGTGAGAAGGAGACAAAGAAGTTGCTGCAAGATGTTTGGTTTAAACGCCTGAGTAAGAAAAGTCGGCCTGTGGCTGCTGGGGTGATTTTCAAGAAGGTACCCTGGCCATTCAGTGCAACACTGTTTTCCACCATAGATAATTTTCACACCCTATTTTAAGGACACTCTTCAATTTTCAGTTATAAGAATGATCTGTTTAATTCCCTGAACCGTGTGCTGAATGTTTGTTTCTTAGAATTATCCTGGGCTTTAGCACATAAACAAAACAGGTGGTTGCCAAGAGCATGAAAATATTAGAAGCAGCAAGGTGTTTACTGACTGTTTGAAAGAGAAACTGCAATCCATGAAGATCACATTTTAAAAAAATTCTTCTTGGCGTGAAAAATCTGAATTGAAGTTGGTTTGAGAAAAAGTAGAATAGTGAGAGGAAGGAAAGACAAGATGTGTTTAGGTACTCTTTTATGTTTATCTCTTACAGAACAGAATTATTCATTTTGAGTAGCATATCAATATTTCATTAGACACAAGAAACACAATTTTTAACATTTAGTAGAAATAAGGTATATTAGCCTATTCCCTCTATTATGGAAGAATTATCTTTACAGAATACCTGTACACAGCTGTACCGCTACATTTCACTCCTGTATATATTCAGCGTTGATCCATTTAGGTAGACAGAAATATGCACATATATTTGTGCCTCCATCTTTTATCTGTCTGTGTGTACAGGTTTATGTTTAAAAATGATACATAAATACATATTTATATACGCATATGTACGTATACAAGGAATAATATATTTATGTCAGTGCTCTTTCCTCCTGTTTGAACATGGACTGCATTCTGGAAGCAATAAGGTAATTTCTTGTGGGTTCATTGGGAAGGGCCTTCTTTGACCAGTTACAAGTTGGAAAAAAATCTGCAGAAGAAAATATGCCCATCAGGTACAAGGAGACTGCTCCTCCTGCTCTTCAGGCATAGACTGAATTTGTCTTATAGTTTAGAAAGTGATGGAAATTAATTTTGCTGTAGAACATTTAAACTGGAGTATAATGGAATAATGTACAGAGCCTTTAGGAGAACTGTAGGGGGCATCTGCTCTAAGAAGAACATTACAATTACTTCTTTAGTGTTTTAGACAGTTTCTCATTAAAGTTCAGGTCACATCTGCAAAATTTTCAAAAATTCATAGACACACTGAGCATCACTTTCCACCTCTACTTAGCCCACAACTTGCTGCATTTCATTATTTGATAGCATTGGCATAGAAAGGTAATTTGCTTTAGCATCAACCATCTAACTGAAGTATTTCCTCCATACTGCCCTTCTAAGTCTTAAAGGGAAGAACACAAATAAAGCATTTTTACTAGGACTGGTGCACTTACACTAAAAGGAAAAGGATTTTCAGGAACAGTTTTGATCAAAGAAGCATGTAGAAAAGTTGCTTCTTGTTGTGCCTTTTTTTTTTAATATCAGGAAAGAGATTAAAAAGTTGGTGCAAACCAACTGGAAAGGAAGCAAAGGCTAATAAACAGCTAACTGCACCTCCAGTTGCTATCTGAATCTACTAGATATAAAGAGCCATCCTCAAATATGCTGACTGCAATAAACTATTCATAATTCAAGAGTAAGAGTTCCATTGTGAAAAGCTAGTCAAGATCAGTGGCCTTGGGGAACACCTGCCCCAGTCTGATAGAGAATTTGATGGCAATTTCTTGCCCAAGAAACAAACTGAGGCACAAGAAGAGAACCTGAACTCTTTTCTGCAGCAATGGTAGCAATCAGATCTATCCTTAGTATAAAAAGTGTCTACTCACATTCAAATACAGCTGTGAATTATAGACCTTCCCTGCTACACTGTCTTTTAAAAAGCTGCTAATAGGTTTAGTAGACAAGAAGAAGACTCCAGCATCTGGAAGAAGTATTGACCTTTCAGAGTGGACATGATTAAAGATTAATAGGTTCTTTGATCTTTTATATACCGTATTTCTTATCTGGCAGATATCATATTTTTCCTCTGGCTGTATAGCCAGTACTGTTTATTACAATTTGCCTTTCAACCATAAGAGAACGCTGCAAGCTAGTATAGATGAGACTATGAGGACTAAGTATTGCAACTTCTGTTTCTCCTCTTCTTTTTGCAACCTTCACATATAATTTTAATGTATCTGCGCATGTTTAAGCCTTGATTACACAAGTATACACCAATAACATATTATCTGTGTGCAGTTCACAGCCTCTGTAGGCATCTGTGGGTGAGGAGCTACAGTGGGGATACCATAACCATGCAGTGAAGCTCTCAATTCATATTACTTCAGCTGAATACAGCTATTCAATTAAAAGTTAGAGATGACTATTCAGTTAGATAAGCTTCTAAAATTAGATATCTCTCCGTGGCAGCACTTACTTCTTGTCTTGTCATCTTTTCAGAAGGACTTTAGCTGGAAATGAAAGAGCTGAGTTACATTTTGTTGCTCTGATTCATCCTGAAGTAAAGTTGGTGGGTTTTGATTAGACTCTTAATGCAGGAAAGAGAAAGTCTTTTCCATAGGGATGCAAACTCAAGCCTTCATGATATTTGCTAATTTTAAACACCTAGAGGTTGCTAGCTTCTTTGGTGTTTTATGTCATGTTGTGGCATGATGTGGCATGGTTGTGAGAAGAACTCACACAAACAACAACATAACTTTTTTTCCTTTCCCTCGCCCTTGCTTCTCCAAAGGAAACACTTTAAAACGCTTTTGAGAGAACTATATTCCTTGCCGAAAGTGAAGGGCAGTTTTCTCAGACAAGTAAAAAGATAAACTGAATTACTGAGAAGACTGGTTCAGATTTGCACAATGCAGTACTTCATGTTTGCTCCCTGTACTATTTTTGATGTGGAGACAGGCATTGACTACATTAAAAGTGTGGAAGTATGGCTCTCCAAAGACATCACTGAATTGGCAGAAAATAGAATCATGTTTCATAATTGGGTAGAACTGGCATTTGTGAAAGCATGCAGAGATTGAAAGGAACTTGGAAAAAACGATATATTGGGTAAAATCTCCATTGTTTGATATCTGACAATAAAGAGAGCAGGGTAGTGATAAAAATTTGCTATAAAACTCTGTCGTGGTTTAACCCCAGCTGACACCTAAGTACCACACAGACACTCACTCACTCTCCCCTGGAGGGATGGGGAAGAGAATCAAAAGAGTAGAAGTGAGAAAACTTGTGGGTTGAAGTAAAGACAGTTCAACAGGTAAAGCAAAAGCCACGCACACAACCAAAGCAAAACAAGGAAATAATTCATCACCTCCCATCGTCAGGCAGGTGTTCGGCCATGTCCAGGAAAACAGGGCTACATCACACCTGGGTAACTTGGAAAGACAAACTGCTGCCACATCAAATGTTCCCCACTTACCCCTTTTTCTCTCAGCACTTACTGCTGAGCATGACATCATATGGCATGGAATATCCCTTTAGTCAGCTGGGGTCAGCTGTCCTAGTTGCTTCCCCTCCCAGCTTCCTCTGCACCCCCAGCCTACTTGCTGGTCGGGTGCTCTGAGAAACAGAAAAGGCCTTGACTCTGTGTAAGCCCTGCTCAGCAATAAAAAAAAAACCCCAAAACCGAACCAAGACAAAACACAAAAACCCTGTTATCAACACTCTTTTCAGCACAGATTCAAAACACAGCCCCATGAAAGCTGTTATGGAAAAAATTATCTCAGTCAAAACCAGCAAAAACACACAGCATAGGAAGCACAGCCACGCTGAACACAGCAATTTAAAGAGAGTTAAAACCAAAATCTATATAATACTGCAAGGCTAAAACATACATATTAGTGTGATGGTGTAAAATGTATTAAAGTTGTAGGAAGCTGGTCTCTACTCAGAAACATTTATATTAGAGACATCATCAAAAGAAGTAATTTAAGGGATAACTAGCTGTACATCCGACAGTGCTGCATATGCCTACATTGCAGCCTTGAAATGTAGTTGTCATCACATGCTTAAAAATTCAAATGTAACACATACATGCACAGAAAGGAATAATACATCAATTATTTTGCTAGATTTTGAGTTTTTAAAGTATGCAAAAATATACAAACACAATATGTACTCAGAAGAGTATCTTATACTAGAGGTGCTATTACGCTGAATATAAGAAAGGTCACAGTATAAGCAGCTTGAAAGAGCTTTTCAAATATTTTTCGCTTTTCTGATAGGTTTGCAAGGTTAAATGGCAAACCATATAGTAGTCATAGGCACTGAGATCAGCAAATGAATAGGAAATAATAATTATAGAAATACCTTATTTGTGAGAAGGATCTTGTGATAAACAGAACATTAGAAAAAACCCAAAGAAACAAAAAACCCAAGCCCCAAAACAAGCCACCAACCCCCTAAAAAACCTCAAGTAAACCAGACTACATTTCTTACAGCTTGACTGAGACTTAGTATTTATCTCCAAGAGGTCAGCTGGCTTGCTCTGGTGCCTTAGTTTCCTTTTACTCATTTGGAAATAAGAGATATCACTTCTTACGATGTACTGAGAGATGCTGAAGAAAATTCAGTCAAGACAGAGCTAGCAGCTTAAACGTTAATAGCTAGAGTAAACAAAGAACCTACAGAAGATGGTATGTAACTTAACAACCATATTGCAACGTGACAAATTGCTAAGCACAGAATTGGCCAAAACCAACCTGAGGATGTGGTACTGCATAAGAAGATGACCCCTTAGCAAGTGCTTAGTAAGGAAATAGCAAAAAATTCAAACCAATAAAAAGCAAGAAGACCCCAGACCTTAATATTACTATTGGTCCGAACCATCTGCATGGGGAGTGGGGAGCTTAGATTATAAGAGTATAATCATCCAGGGACTTTTTTGTTTGGGATCCCTCTTTGGAGACATCCAACTCAAGCTGTGGTGGTATTAATAAAAAGTGCTTTCATAAAGGAATCTATCTTTGGGCTTCTGAGGAAATCTGGAGTTGTTATGGTGGCTGGCATGCGTAATTTCCATAACAGAGCTTAAGTCGTTAGTTATTATAAAGCATCTAGGTCTTCACATAAAAGGTATTACTGAAGTGCAAGGGCATTATTATAATATAAAAAGAATAAAGTGTGAAACATAAAACACTTCAAGCACAGAAAAGAATGGGAAGTTTATAGAATGAGGCCAAAGGAATTGAAAAACAATTTTAAGGAAATGTGAAGCCAAGAATGAAATAATATTATTGCAGAAATATTAAGGAGAAAGGAAGCCTCTTGTTGTGGGTAACCCTTTAAGAGGCAGGAGGGATAATTTATTGGTAGACATGGCTGTCACTGTATGCTATTTCCATGAACTTGTTGCTACAACATTCTCAAAGGAGGAAAAAAGGCTGAAGAGAGAACTAACAACAGGGAAATACTTAAATACTTCTACCAAATCAGAACAAGAGCAAAAAACTGAAGGAGCATGGGATTATGGGCTAAAAAGAGAACAATTTGAAAAAAAAATTATGTCTAAGAAAGACACTAAAATCAACAGGACCCATCATAAAACAGGGAGAAAAACAATAAATAAGATGGTGGGACCTTCATAATCAGAAATATTAATATT
>NW_010391269.1:0-229 GCF_000710305.1 Buceros rhinoceros silvestris | reverse complement strand
GGGGGGTCGGTGGTCCCAGGGATAGGGGACCCCCCCCCGGATCATCGCCCCAGCCTCGGGCTGCCCTCGGGGAGGGGGGGACTCTCCCAGTTCAGCCACGAGCTGCACGGGCGTCTTCCAGTGACATGAGGGGAGTGGGGGGTACCAGCATGTGCTGGTTCATATTGGGCTGTACTGGTCTGTACTGGGTTGCATTGCGCTATGCAGGACTGTACTATACTGCACTGTA
>NW_010391268.1:1522-3177 GCF_000710305.1 Buceros rhinoceros silvestris | reverse complement strand
CAAAGAACCTGTGGAACAATAGATAAAAACCCAACATAGATAGTATCTTTTTCTTAAAAAAAAAAAATAGCAGGTGAAGGCTGTACTTCTGCACGCCATAATTTAAAGACAAAAAACCCAATAAAATGTTAGAATGAAATTTTAGTTCTATAAAAGATGAAACCAAGCCATCAGCTGCCAAAGAACATGTGGAACAATAGATAAAACCCAACCAGAGACTTTCAAGGAATTCCTTCTTGAGGGTTAAAAATAACGTTGTTCTGAGTGATTAAAGGAGAAAGAATGAGAGCTGTTTTTCAAACAGCAGAGGTGGCAGGTTTCATCTGGTAGGCAGTGTGGCTCTCGGCTTATATAGTTATATTCTTCCATTAAAAAGTGAGGGACAAGGACATTGTCTTCTGCTCTCTGTTAGGACAATGAATGTCCTTTTTGTAAGCGTTGCCTCTCTGCACAGGAGATACCTGCTTATCATGAGAGTTGAAGACAGCTTATGCGCACAAATTTACACAGTGAAACCTGTCTTAAGCGACTATCCAAAGCACAAGCAAAACTCATTGTTTGTATAGTAGAGGTAGCTTTAAGGAAAGTGAAACAAATTCATCTTAGAAAATTTAGAGATACAAGTAAACAGTCAACTAGGCAATGGATCTGTGAAGGTGCCTGCTCCTTACTGCAGCTTTCACTGTATATCTCATCAGTGCCACAGCACCATGATGAGCCCTGGTTGGAGCAGGCTCCAAGCAGGCTTCAAGCTAGGCTCAGAGTCATGCTGACTTCAGAGGGCTTTGATGTAGGTACAGTCACACACCCACAAAAAATACACTGTAGCATATAGGTCTCGATTATTTTTGTCCCATAGTCTTTACTCAGGAATTGCTCATGGGTACAGTACATCAGAAGAGGATCGCTGGGTTCAGCCACAGCCAACTCTTAACAAGAGACTGGCAGTGGCATATTAATAGGGGATGGTTCTGATTTATTATTATTGACTACTATTATATTAGTTTGGTGAAGGAACAGTTTCAAAATCTAGCTAGGAACACATAGGACAAACTACCAGAAACCTCTTCACTGTGGAGACAAAATTAAATAGCCTTTCTGTGGCTCTGTCGTCTGTCAGCAGTTGTCAGGAAGCTGACAAAAACTTGGGAAAATAATATGTTCAGTTCTGAATTTGATAGTTCTCATTAAAACTAGTTTGTTGGAAGGCAGATAGGACCGGAGCGCATACATCTCAACTGAGGGATTTAATTTGCCAACATGTTCTGCAATAGCTCTGAGCAATCATGTTTACAGAACATCTCTAAGTTTTCCGGTATTTTCCAGTGTTTTTTTAAATCTTAACAAGTTTGATCTGTTCCTGGAGGGGGAAGAAGGGAGAGACAACTACTGTGAATGATGAAACTAAAGAAAAAAAAACCCAAAGCAGAGCTGGGTCAGTTAGGAAAATCTGTCCGAGAAACCAGCTATATATCTTCAAATATAACAGAGATTTAAAAAAAAAGCATATGTAGGTGTATATCTATATAGAAATAGTTATATTTTAAAAGAGAGAGACAAAAATATATTTTCTCCACTATTATTACAAATACAGCGTACTGAAGAGTAAAAATGACAAAGGAAAACACCTAAAAAATAAATGAGAAAAAATTTCT
>NW_010391268.1:0-1083 GCF_000710305.1 Buceros rhinoceros silvestris | reverse complement strand
AAGGGGAAGCCTCCATTCAAAATGGGGACTATGATTCAGCACTTCAGTCCAATTTCTAGACTCTCTCATTCTCCTAACACCACATTAATGTCTTGGACATGCAGCAAGTGATTCAGTTTCCTCTTCAGAGGGGACTGTATTTGCCCTGCTCAAGCCTTCAGTCTCACTCAGGCCCAGTTATAAAGATCAAAGGAACCACTAGTGTAGTTTAATTGCAATACGTGCAAAGAACTCCCCAAGGGATAGAAATAGGATTAACATGATGTTACGTGCTTTGTAACCAGTCCTCTGATTAAGGGTGAAGATTTTACTAGCTATGCATGTCTTCAAATCCCTTTGCTATTCCCACACTGAGGACTATCTCAGCAGAAGGGACAGGAGGTTTGTCAACGAATCGTTGTCAAATCTTTGTCCAGCAGTTCAAACATTACCCCTCCCAGCTGCTCCCCTGTATGATTTTGCCAGGATTTGTAGTCCCAGAGTAGGATAAGCAGAGGAGAAGGTGTGATGTCCCACTCCAGTGAAAAATGAGGGGCATCCGGGTGAAGACTAGATTGCCCACTGGGACACCTGTAAAACAGGCACACATACCTTTCCATCAAGTCTTTAGCAGTGCGGGGAATTAAAGAAAGAAGAGGGGTGCATTGTCTCAAAGGAATAAGGCAGGAGGCAGAGGGAAATAATGTTTTAAAATATTAATTAATGCTAAATATTGCACCACTGCAATATTTATTAGAATTTATCTTTAGTCAGGACAATGCTGAGCGTTGCAGCACTGAACTTCTATTTGACTTATAAGTGATGAATATACATCTCTGAATTAAGCTAGATCAAGTGTCGTACACAATAGGAGTCTGTTGAGGAACTTGCCACCTAAAGCAGTGGTCTGTACTGAACAGGATATTCTTGTTTTAGCTCTGCCCTCTCGGAACTGTCATCTGAGCAACCAGGAAGTACCTATCTCCACCAAGAATTGACATTTCTGGCATTTTTCACAAGACTTAGGCTCCTACAAGAGTTTTTCACATGAAATAGAGATGGAGGAAAAAATGATAACCCTCACTGGCTAGAATGCAGTGATTG
>NW_010391267.1:93884-105336 GCF_000710305.1 Buceros rhinoceros silvestris | reverse complement strand
TGTCCCCGGGCAGCTCTCGGTCCCGTTTCCCTTCTCGTGGACGCAGGGGCCGGGCAGTCTGCCCAGGCAGCTGCTGTGGTAAATGGAACATCACCGGGGAAACGGGGTTACCGGGGGGCGGTCCTTGGCTGGTGCTTCGCTAGGGGTAACAAACACGGCAGCGGAACTTCTGTTTTCCCAAAGCTATGAGAGTCAGAGAAAGTTTGAGAGCCCCCAAATTCACGTCCCTTTTGTTAAGCAAAAGCAACAAGGAAAATAAACTCCTGTGTGTTGTCACTACAGCTCACTCTGGTGCGAGGGAAGTACAGCTAAAGGAAGGTGCTGTGAAAAGGTATACAGATCACCAAATCAAGCCAAAGCACCTGCCTGGGACAGCATCACACTTGCGTCTGCTGCTGCTGCTGACTGGGCCGCCACTGCCTACGTATTTGCTCTGTTTGGTGGAGAGTCTGTCTGTCAGGATGGCTTGGTTGCTTCTGCAACAGCAAACATTGGCTCAGGAAATAGGGGACTCACAGCCAGCAGCAGAGTATGTGCCCTGGCCCCCTTCTAGTCCCCTTTCGGTGTGCTGCTGTTTTTCTAGTCCTGTATTTGTTCTGCCTGGGGAAAATCATTAGCTTCCTCCCCTTACTCCTTTGGAGATGGAGGGAACAGGCTTAGACCATCAGCTTAATGTGTGGAGACTCGTGGAACCCAAATCCTGGAGCTGGGTGGTAAGGAGATGTGACACCATCGTACTTCAACTACCAAAACAACTCGTTGTGGCGCTTGAAAACGGTGCAGGATTTCAGACTTGCTGTGCAGAATTTCTGGTGGTGGGTAGGTCGCTGCATCTGGCTTCCTCTTTTGTACTGACACTTAGCTGTCTGGTTCATGAAACTATAATGAATGCTGCATAGTGCTCTAATTGTAATAATTTATCCAGGACGGTAAAAATGAAGACTGACAGCAGAAAACAGCAGAAGTATATTATGATCTACTGAGTGACAGAATGGTAAAATGGCAGATGAAATTCAGAGTAGAAAAATCTAATCTGATGTGCACAGAGAGTGCTGCTTGTTGGCATTCAGGAGGAGGTTTAGGGTTTCAGCAGGTGTGGGTAAGTCTACAGGTCATGTCAAATGACCAGATTACAAAAGGTACAGAGAACAAAAGAGAAAATATTACTGTGCCGTCAGATTGCCTGTGTCCTGAATGCTGTGTGTAGTTCTGGTCGTGTCCTCCCAGTTGTGGAGGGTGTATGGTGGACCTAGAAACAGTACGGAGAAGGGCACCACGGACGACCTGGGTAACAAGGAGTGGCGGCTGTGGAGAGAGCTCCTAAATAGGCTGTTGCTTCTCAAGCTGGCAAGATGATTGATTTGGAAGTGTTACAGAGGTATGAAGTAACGAGCCATGTTGGGTGGGTAGGGAAGAAGTGAAGAGGGAAGAGTCAGTTCAAACACCGATATTAGGAATGTGTCGAATTAATTCATCTGACGGTGCTAAGAGCAAACAAAGCAGGTATCATTTTGCACAATATGTAGTTAAATTTTGGAACTTGTTGCAGTGGGAAGTTAGGAATGTCAAAACTTTGCAGAATGCTCAAAAAGCCATTAGACAAATTCAGGCAAGAAAACTGGCTGGAGAGAGATTTAAAATGAATATGCTTCCATAGCCCAAGACTGCTGAGTAGAAGATCCTAGGAATTAGAAGAGCGTGCTGGTGAAACACCTTTTCTTCTTATGTTCTCCTGCTCTTCCTGAATTATCTGCCTTTGGAGACAGGACGCTCACTTGCCCTTTAGTCTGGTATAGTTCAGTGTTTTCTGAAGCTAGACAGGAATGTTCAGAGACGTCTGTGCTTACAGTTGATGCCACTCCATGAGCACAGAGTGCTGCCTGGTTTAATGAGAAAAACAGACTAAAAGAACATTAAATATTACTCTTTCAAGTAAGTGTTAATATAATCCTTCATGCATGTGGTCTGAACTTAAAATTTTTCCGTTTTCTTGTATAATAATGATAATAAAGAAAATATTACGAAGTTGCTAACATTGATAGACCATAGCAAGGGATGTGCAGGGTTTTATCCTTTGAATTTATTTGGACCTGAACTTAGAAACATCCATCCTTGTTACTAGGACCTTCCACAGACTCAGAGGCATGACAGTGAGTAGCACCTGTACCTTTTATCTTCACTAGCTAGGATAATGAGGCTGAATTTATCCTTCCTTTGAGGGGAGAGAGCAATCAGTCCTTCTGGAATAAAAACTCTGGCTTATTTAATTTCCTTTTAGCATGTATTATGCTAGCACGGGAAGTATTCAGGAGAGACTACCTAACAGGCAATAAAAAATGTAGTGATGAGTATTTTAAGAGGCAGTAGCAGAATTTGAGTGAGTCATTTTGGTACAAATCCAGAAAGCAACCGGAATATTTTTTTTTCTGTTTTCTCAGTGAAAGCTGAAATCGGCTGCACTGATCTATATTTAGAAAGATGATATCCATATATGATTCCTTTTTTGTGTGGTCAAAGGAAAGCAAAAGCATAGCACCTGACATCAGCCTTTCTCAGCTTCTGGTGTATGTACTGCATACAGATTGCTATGCAAAGAAAGAGCTAACTGAATTTTGTACAGAAGATTGGAAGTAGTTTATGATAGATAGGGGCTGCTGGAGTGTTTTGTTCTAAAGACAGATAGGAAGCTGTGAATAAGGTGAAAGATGTGTGGGGCAGCGGCCCCTGTGTCCTACCCTACCTGCAGGGTGCCTTGTGTATGGGAGCCAGGGTGTTTGTGTGATCTGAGTAGCAAGAAGAAAACAGCAGTGTGAAGAGGTCTTGAAGTGATGCTGCTTAGTACTTCAGATTTCTTCTTGTGATTGAATTGTGGGGGTTTTGCAAGGGAAAACAGCATTCTTACCTACAAATCCCAGAATAAAGGCCACTTTTCTGAAAATGTTCAGTAGATTTTCGGTACGGCCAGTACTCTGTCCACAGGTCAGTCTTCCTGTGGGAATTATTTTTCAAAATTCGGCTGTGGGATCTTTACATATTCTTTCTGCTCTGTAAAAGTGGGTCACTTTTGTTTTCTGTACATTCTTTCAGAGAGTGTTAAGAGTTTGAAAACTGACTGTTCTCTGTAAGTTAAACGTCTATTATGCTAAAGTTAAAAGAAAGTGGCAAATTAAGATATCTACAGCATCTAAGACTTTATTTAATTTTTCCTGTGGTTATTTACACAAATAGCATGGCACTATGGAGTTTAGCATGTGCTTTCGAGAGTGCCATCTGGTTTTGACTGAAGTATCTGTGTGCAGCTAGAAATAATCCTTTGATCCCAGTCCTTTGTACCCTTTTTCTTTCTCTGCATAGCCCTTGACTGCAGGTAGGCCAGCAGAAAGATGATTAATTACACTCTTTGAGACTGTTTCCCATGCAGCTGAAAGAAATGTGATTGATCTGCAACCTCTTAATCTGAATAAATTCCCGGTCTGATTATATCACATAGCAAGTCAGTGATTTTAACAGCATGAGAGTCCTTCACTCTTTGTCCACTCCTACTGAATGTGCATCTACCTTATTAGCTGACAGTACAAATTAAATACAGAATAGGTGTGAGCACATAATAATATTTCTATTGAGTCAGCTGGGACACATGTCATTGCATTTATCTTGGCTTTAGAGAGGAAATTATATCTCATTTGGCATGGGATCCATTGTAGAAAATTATCACTTGGAAAACGGTGGAAAAAAAAATATATCAATAGATTGTGCCAATTCATGGCTTTCTGTTGCGCATTTGTGGCATTTTTGACCCAGTCTTCGGAGTTTACAGGACCCTGCACTGACATTTATTTTGAGCAGTTGGAAGATGTCTGGATTTTCTACCTATTCCACAGTACTTCATGGGGCGCTGTGAGATTAAAGAAAAGTGCTGAGCGCCAGTGCCGACATACTTTCTGGGTTTGTTTTGCTGTTGAAGAACAGGTAAATGCAAGGTTAGTGTTAAGTTCATCTGAGCTTCAGGAAGTTAGCAGATTGCTGTTTGTCAGCAAGTTCCAGGAGCAGACTCTTTGCCTCCTCAGCTGGGCAGTGAAACCTGGCTTAGTTTTATTCAATGCAAGACAAAAATCAGACTACAAAGTGCCTCTTGAAAGTGCTGCTTGAAATGGAAAATGCCACAGGCATATAGCTTAGTTTGTTTCTCTTTCTCACTGGCTGTGTCTCACACCGTTTTTCTATGTGGGCACAGATGTTTTCAGTAGATGGGGACTGCGTGAGCCAGAATAAACTTTGCTGTACCAGTAAACAATGTTGCTGCAAAAATAAAGAATGTAGATTTGTCCTGATGTGTCATAAGCATATGAAGAAAAAAGATACAAAATTCCTGTGCCAGAATACTTCTTTAGTATGTGGCACTGAAACAGTACATGATTTTTCCTCTAACAAGTTACTGTTTTGCTAGGCAGTGAGACTGCTGTAGGTATTTCAGGTTATGTTCTCCCAGTGACTGCTTCATCCTTATTAGGAAGAAAGTTGGTTCTAGGAAACACTAGCTTCTGTTAGACTGTTTTCAGCTATTCCTGTTGAAAAAAGTCTCTGATTTCCATATCACTTGAACATCTTACAGTTAGTACTAAATAGTCAAATGTGAGATTGTCCTTATTGCTTCAAGTCTCTATTCCATCTCTTGATCTGCCAAGGTACTTCTACATCTAATAGTTTGTGTGTAGGGGGTAATTGCTCCGATCTCACATTTGTTGTACTACTGTGTCATGTGCAGTCTTTATAAAAAGCCATCATAGAGAAGACAGTCATAGTTGCTGAATGGTGGGGGAAAAAAACTGTCTGCAGTCATTGTGCTCTGTACTTGTAATGGATTGAGCTGGCTTCCCGCCAGGAAAGGCGAACATGGTTAGAACTGAACTGATCTATGTGGTGGAGCAGGGAAGGTAGAGAAGTGCCTCCTACCTCTGTGGCTACACTAAGCTTGAAGTGCTTCGCCACTGATGCTGAGCTGGGAGCATCTCTCTGGGGCAGGGCAGTGGCAGTGCACCAGGCCACCTTTTGAAGTCCTTGGGAACTGTGCACTCATACAAGTGTTCAGATTTATAGGTATTCATCAGTGATAGCACCGTATATCAAAACGGACGCTTAACCTTTTGATTTCACAGCATAAATGTTGTTTGTCATCTTTCAGCTTGCCTGGTATTTGAGGAGGGCTGAGGTAACACTGCTTGGCACTGGACATGTTCTCCTGGCTTTAGTATCTCCAGAAAAAAAGTAGTGCTGCTGCTGCACACAGGCATGCATGCGTCATCACATCTGGGACACATCTGGGAGTCTGAGGTGTGTGGCACGGTGGCGGCAGCAGGGCGTTGAGGCTGGCTGTGGAAGTGCCAGCTGTTGCGGTCTAGTTTACCTGCCAGTAGTTAGGTGGTACTTTTTGGCCAGAGAGTCGAGAGGCAGGCTGTGATTTTAGCTATCTCTACGTTGATGGGAAAAGAGAAAAAGCAGGTCAAATTGCTTCCAGCTTGTTGGTTAGTTATGTGGGCAACTTTACTGTCTGTCATGAGGCCAGGTCACCTAAAGTTGCACATACCAAAACCTCAGTGACTGAAGGAATTTGTGTGTAGGTGAGTCAGCATCACTAGAGCAGCTTTTATGGCTTGGGTGTATCAGGTTAAGCAGAGCTACTTGTTACTGTCCCTGCGCTGACCTTTGCTTTGTGCAGCTGTTTGGGGAAACAGGTTGGGGAGCTCGTTTGGTTGTTCCACTTGCTCAATACAAAATCAGCACAGCTAAAACATAAAAGTCCCCCATATGTCCCGGCTACATCAGTCTCCTCTTTCTATATGCTGACCAGCTGCACAAAGACTTTTTCCAGAAGAGTGGAGGGCTGGGAGTGAGTGATGGGAGGCAGATCTGCCTAGGGTGGTGCTGCTGCTGGAGGAGTGGACATCTGGTGGGAGTAGATCTGTGGCTTGCTGCTCAATGTGTCTGGGATTCCCAAACTCTCAGCCTTCCCTTCACAGCACCTTAAGGTCTCTGAGTTGTGATTACCTAAGTTCTTGTCATTGTGATTGGTTGGTTGGGATATTTTCCCAGAGAGATGATAATTTCTAATGAATATTTAAGTTTCACCTGTCTTTTCACCTTATCTTTTAAGTTTCACCTTGTCTTTTCAGCAAGGTCTGTTGTGACAGATCAAGAGGTAATGGCTTTAAACTAAAAGAGGAGAGATTTAGACTACTTACAAGGAATAAAATTTTTATGATGAGGATGGTGAGACACTGGCACAGATTGCCCAGAGAAGTTTTGGCTGTCTCATCATTGCAAGTGTTCAGGGTCAGGTTGGATGGGGCTCTCGGCAACCTGATCTAGTTCATGGAAGGCTGGACGAGATGACCTTCGAACATCCTTTCCAACTCAAACCGTTCTATGATTCTATACACATATAGAATTCTGTAGAATTTAAAACCTCGTTTTCTTGAAATCTGTTTTCTTTTCTTAGGTCCCCAAATACTTGTCACAGCAGTGGAATAAAGCTTTAGGAAGAGGTGAAGTGGGAAAACTAAGGATTGCCAAGTAAGCCTTTACTGTACTTTTATTGGTTGCAATTCTTAGGTTATCTGTACTGAAATAAATTATGTTGCATCTCTTCTAGTACATAACCCTGTTTCTTGCAAGCATTGTGCATATTTCTCTGATAGCTGAATGGTACTTGCTTATATAGTGATTATGAATATAAATTATTTAAAATTATACTGGGAAGTGGCTGTATCCCATTACATGATGTTTGATTTCTTAATCCCAAGAAATATGCACATCTAACTGGACATTGTTCTTTAAACTTACATGTGCAATTTTGCTGCTTCTGTTCTCACCTGCTGACTTTCAACATTTATTCTTGGGCATCAGCATAACAAAAAAAAATTGAGCAGCTCAGGAGTGAAGAAGAGTAACAAAACTAGAATTTTAATTTGCTTTTTTTATCAGGGAAGCTAAACTTGTGGAATTAGATTATGGAAACTAAAACATTAAATATTTTCTTTTGCAGAAATCAAGGAAGAACAGAAGTAAGTAATTACTAAATACAAAGGCTGTGAGTGTGTTATATTGTGAATTCTAAAAATTGTTTAGAACATGCTGGTTTATAATGTCACTTTTTTTTTTGTTACATCTGTAATGAATTATTGTACCACAGAATCAGGAAGAGAGAATTCTGTTGGTAGCTCTGCCCATAGATTTACTGTGAGACTTTCCTCAGGTCTCCTTGTTCCCTAAGTTTGTTTACCCATCTGTTGGCAGCAATCCTAGTAGCAACCTTCTCTCTAAATATTTTGAGTTAGTGCAAAAGGCTGTCTGAGAACTAAGAAGGATGGTGATAAAGCAAAAGAAGTTGGAGGTGAAGGGTTGTAATTTCAGAATAACCCTCGTAGACTTAGAATTATAACTGGAATTTGATCCTCCTAAATGTAAAGCAACTGGAAGATTTTTATGCATGCAAAGGTAACTGCTTTTATTAGCAGCCTCAGTGAATTATAGTAACTTCCTGTATTGTTTACGGGTGATAAAAGAAGTTGCATTAGTTAAAATTACTTCAAATACCGTGTAGGTCTGTCACTGAGTTGGAAGAAACTGGTCAAAAAAAAAAATGTCAGGGAAGCAAGCTGCATTTGCCACTTGATAACCTGGCCAAACTCCTTTTAGACTAAGTCAGGAGAGTTCTGCTGGAGGCTTGGATGTTTGCTTGGACTCCTCTATGCAGGAACACAAGCCAGCCTCCCTAATTTTGTGAGCCCCACACCAAAATCTTGATATTGATGAAAAGCCACAGAGCTCATTTTGAAGTCTGTGCAGAGCCAAGTGGTGAGGAACCCCGTGAGAAAGGATGACTTGCTGGATACGCTGTTGCTGCATGGCACAGTGAGGTGAAGCAGGATGCACGGGCAAAGCACATACTGCTGGTCTGAAATATCCCTCTTCAAGTTGCTGCGTCCTGTAGTTAGGGATTCTGGTTACCCAGTATGCCCAGTACCTCCTTGGTTCCTGAATTGGGCATATAATGTAAACATAGCAAAGGATGTCTTTGAACCTCACCTGGGCTGCATGCAGTTCAGGAGTTGCCTGACTAATAACACTTGTCGTGGTACACTAGCACTTTTCCTGGAACTCAGCTGGTCACGTGAAATGTTTCAAAGCACTCATTCTCAATGATGTCTGAAAGCCTATTATATCCTACATTTTAATAAGTAAAATCAATTTTTCTCTGACTTCAGGAGGAAGTAATTTGCAATTTTTTAAAAGATGAGTAAATTAAGTACATGAAAGCTCTGAATTCTGTATTTCAACAGGAGATCAATAGACTAAGATTCTTACCACACGTCATGTTTTGGAAATGGAAATGTGCTACAGTACTTATGTTTTCTCTCTTTTTGTCTCCCCGTAACTCATAAAGCTGTGTAATTGAGTCTGTTTAGTAACCCTGTGGTAATTGTGACTGTTAGGTGTCATTTACTTTGAATGAAGAGCTTGCAAGCATCAGTGATATTGGAGGAAAACCTGCTTCAGTCAGTGCACCAAGGGAACATCCATTTCTTTTGCAAAGCGTGGGAGGACAGACCTTAACAGTGTTCACAGAAAGTCCAATAGGTAAGTTAGAATTAAAGTTATTTGTTAAAATTCCACTAGATATTGTTTCAATAAGCTAAATGTGGTGAAGGCGAGAAGGCTCAGATTTTGGCTCCATTTTGTTGTATCTGCATACATAACACTGTTGTACTTTTTTTGTGTCTATCTCTTTTATTCATATGATTGAGCAAATGAAGTTCTCCCTGTAGGGTTATCACGTACATTCCAGTCGTGAGTCTGCTGAAGAGAACAGAGAGTGCGGAGTGCAGTACATGGTGTATTCCCCTTTAGGGTTTTCACTGGAAAAAATGTTTTTGTGTTCCCTTGTGCTTTTCAGATCAAATAAGACTTTTTTTTCCTCCTTGACTTGGTCTCTGCTGTACATACGGATTTATAAGAACATCAATTCTTCCTTTGGCCAGTTGAACAGATGCATGTTACCAATAAACACATTTGTTCATCACGTTTTCTTCAAGTATATATATGGTTTAAGTGTATGAGACCTTAATAAAGTCATAATACCAAGCAGTGCAGCAGTGGGGTTATCATTTTTCTTTCTGGATTTCAGCTGTTTGGCCTGTCTTAAGTTTAATTCAGAAGGTGTATGAGTGATTAGGGTATTCAAGATCATATGCGTTAAGCTGCATGTTAGAATTAAGGGACATGGTAGTTTTCTGCATTTCAGTAAGTTCAGCAGACTGCCTTGCCTGTAACTCCCGTGTGCTGTAAGGTTTTCTACTGAAGTTACGTGGCCATGTTCTGGATGTTAGAGAGAGAAGGAAGGTGTCCGCAGAGCGTATCTCACTGTCTGCAGAAGGTAGCTCAGTTTCAGGCACTTAGGTTTTGGTGTGCCTGGGAGACAAATAATAGTAATATTTTTTGATACCTCTGCCTTCTTTGGGGCCCAAAACTACAGCATGACCAACTTGTGATGTTTTGATGCTCATAGGCTGGCAAGAAATTGCTGTGATGGCAGTGTGATGTTTTATCAAATAAATGAGGGAGCGAGAATCGTTAACTCGTAGGACAGAGGACTCACAGGACTAAGAATACTTAGTAAGTTTGACCACCTGTTTTTAAAGTCTGTTTTTAAGATTTAATGACTGAGTATTGATAAACTAAGGTACAAGTAGCTTGGCTGTCTCAGTTGTGTTTAGAAATACAAGCTCTTAGGCTACAACTCGGGCACTTTTCATTTGTTATCCCTTTCTCTGAAACTAATGTAATCATGTTATTGGTTTTTTGCTTTTAAAAAAATTTGTATATTCACATATGTGCAACACCGTAAAAATACTGGGGTTTATAATTCATAGATTATAAGTGTGGAAAAAGATAGGGAGCAAGTTTTAAAGAATGCTGGAAATGTTTTAGTATATCTCATTCTTTTTTGTTTCTCTGTGCACCAACCTCAATGCTTGACAGAAGAGAGAGATTTCAGATGTCATGATGTGTTTAGAATATACATTCAGTGACTTTTGCATGTTTCCCAGGGGATTTTCTTTCCCAAGACACCTTTTAATACAAAGTATTGCTTCAAAAACCTCTAACAGTAATTTATGCTGCAGTGAGCACAGATGCTTAACTTGAATGTATTTGTCATCAGTTAGAATGAAAGTCGTTAGAATGTGATAGCTAGAAGATGCCCATTTATTTATGTTTTATCGTCTGTAATAGTGTTTTGAAACCTGTAGGTACTTCAAAGCTGTCCAATTTTTATTTAATCAGTTAAAAATTTTGCATTTCTTAGCAACTGGAAGATGTTATTCAAGGACCATGGATCTATTGAGTAGAAGTTATCATATTAATTGGGAGCAAAGGATAGGTACAGAAATGAGAAATGATTGGAATGAAACTCTGGATAAGCACAGACCCTCTCCAAACTGGTTTTGCTTGAGATTAGCGAGCATAATATGCAGTCAGTAAATTTTCATGAAACTCGCTTAAATGCAAAATGGCTAAAATGTGTTGATGTTGTGTTAAAGCTGGTGTTGACAGTACAATCAAAAAGAAACTTTAATGTGCTTGTCTTGCATGACTTTTTTTGGTTGTAAAGATGAATGTGACACAAATATTCCAAATTCCAGTCAGATTTCTTGCAGACACCACGTTCATGCAGCCACACTCTTGTATTTAAATGTGCACCGCCAATGTATTTTGAGCTCCACGGCCAATTCCAACAGATTTCAGTTATGGCTAGTGTGAAGACAGATGTCTAAAAAGTGAAATCAAACTGTATGGATATTGCAGTTGAAAGAAAGGCTGCAACCTTATTTGATGCTGGAAAGTTCACATGGAAAAAAACCCTGTAACTGTATCAAACGTGAAAAAAGACCCAATAAAAACTTACACAACTTTGCACTCTAGTCAATCCGCAGTAAGAGACAGTCATGGGAAATTGAAATTCACTCATCCTTACGTTCACAGACCAGTATTTGTCTTCAAATTATATTTAGCAGATTTTTGTGAAAAACACTGGGGATCCTGTTCCTTTTTCCTTTGCAAAGTGCACCATATAAGAGAATCAATAGGCCCATTTGAACTGTGGGTCAAAGATTAAGCTGGTGTGGAACTGCAAATGGCATTGCTAATGTCGCATCTGGAAGGATGCATTTGGGGAACTGTGCAAATGAAATATGGATTAAAAAGTGCTTCATGTACTATTGCTTCCAGTCAATACCCTTCTTGAGGACTGAACTTACCTAAAATGGAGCGAATGGCATAAACCAGTTTTGGTTTCTCTTTTAAAGAGTGAGGGTTTTTTGTTTGTGGGTTTGGGTGCAGGGTTTTTTTCCTTTTTTTTTTTTTTTTTTTTTGGGGCCTTTAAAAACCCTTAGGT
>NW_010391267.1:75721-93851 GCF_000710305.1 Buceros rhinoceros silvestris | reverse complement strand
TTGGGGTTTGGTTGAGGGGTTTTTTTCTTTTTTTTTTTTTTTTTTTTTTTTGGAGCACTTTAAAAACCCTGAGATTTGTTCCGTGTGCTGTCCTCTAATCCTGGGATTCTTGTGTTGTAGTGACCATCTTTTTGGCGGTCTTTCAGAAAATGAATGAGGGATGACAAAGGTCCCTCTGAAATACTTTACAATCTGGGAAGATGCTGCAGGGAGTTTACACATTCTGGATAATTCAGCACTTCAGATTGACTCGACAAGTCACTTAGAGCAAGCAAAGGCTATTAAATTTGACAAGTAATTCAGCATTTTCTGCATGCAGTAATTTCTTGACTTCTGAATGGATTGTCTGTGGTTTTTGTTTTGCTTTGTCTTAACTGAACTTGCTTCTAATACCTGTTGGAAGAAATCTGTTAGTTCTTACACTGTAAACCTCTGTACTTCTGCTGGTCCCATATTATTTAATGGACAGCAGTTGGCTCTTCTGAGGTGCGTTTTGTTATGCCCAAGGTCTAATGAATTATGTTTTCCTGGTCTTCAGTCTGTGTATTTTATCTGAGCTAATATGGAGATGGATAAAGTGGATCCCATCCAAGATACTATGAAAAATCTGGTCTATGCTGGCTTTCTGTTTACACTAACTCTGGGGTTTTGCTTGTTTCTTTTCTTCTCCTATTTCTGTATTTTGAAATAGCTCTAATGAGTAATAGAGAGTAGTACAGCGCATTCCAAAAGTAGTAGTTGCAAAGTATGTCCTTACTTCCTTTGCAAGGCTCTTTGCACATTGCATTGTCTTCATGGCTGGGCAAATCACTAAGACCTGCAATGGTGCTCCTGAACATCATTTTAGCAAAGCTGGAGGGAAGAGTGGCTTCTGTGATGGCTGCAGTGCGATCCAAAGCACAGTTGTCTTGCTGTCTAGGTCTTGCTGTCTAGGCTGGTTTCGGTATTCTTTCTGCACTAAATATGAACTACATTCTGTTCCATAAACATCACCATATGTACATCAACTGTTGCTATGCAACAATGCTATTTGTGCTTCCAGTCATTCTATCTTATCCTTGTCATCAGCTATCATAGCTGTAATTTTTTGGGCGAGAGGAAAGGAGAGGATTTTGCATGTATTTCAATGTGTTGTATTGAACAGAATGAATTTTTTGTATCCGTGTGTAGCTGAGAACTATCTAGGGGAAGTCATGAATTAGATTTAGGGTTTAGTTAAACCTGTTTTTTTTCTGAGGTTCCTACTGGCAGATGCTCTGGCATAAAGATGTGCAATAATTTCTTGGTTGAAGAATGGGAACATGCTTTTGTTAAACATTTAACAGCATTCTTTTCTGATTGTGATTATAAATTAATTCCCTTACTGCTTTAATTGCCCGTTGCTTAATTTTTCTTCCAGCAGGTAGTTTAGGATTGCTGGCTCTAAATATGAATTAAAAATGCAGCTATGTTATAGGTAATGATAAAAGTTTCTTACTGAGCTGGGCCCTGGAAAAAATGTGCTGTTAGTGTGACTTGGGAAAACACAGACCTTGGCAGGCGATTGCATCCCTAACTGTAAAGGACTGATGGGTGGAAAGGAAGATTTTACACTGTAAGCACAAATAAAATATAAGATATTTCTGTAAATTTGGGCGAGATGACTCATTTTATTGAAATTTTGAATATAAATTCACAACTCCCCCTTTATAAGTGGAATTGCCTTAATGTCTATTTTAGTGACCTTAAAATTCCTTCATCCTTGTTCCATCTTACTGAAAGAAAAGAGTGTTTGAATTCCATTGACAGAGTGACTATCAGACCTTTGTTTCTGAGCAACATTCATGCATGGATTGTTTCACATTTCACAGAAAATTGACAGCTCTTAATGTTGCATTCTACTCCAGTGTTCTGAGTCTTCTTTCAGAATCTCAATTCATAAAATTCAATATTTTTTTTAATTCCTGTTCAATAACGCACGTAACTCTGCCTAGATACCTTAGAACAGCTCCCTTATTCCCGCACCCCTTGAATATTCTCCCCTTGTTTTGGGTTGTGCGTTTTTTTTTCCTCTATACAGCTTCTCATATATGAAAAGACCTTTGCTGAGTTTGTACATGAATCACACCTACTATGTAACTTACAATGCCTGATTGTATGCCAGTGAAAATGAATATTCAGAGGTTTGTATTCTGTATTTTGTATATTTGTATTTTGAAATAATCAGATATATTCAGCCATTTAAAGAAACGTGAAGGGGAGAAACACTAATAAAAATCCATGGAAGATGTCTCTCTCTTTCATTAAAGCATTTACTCCTATAATTACATTTAATTATTTCCAATAAAATACATAGTGCTCAGAATCTTGATGCCTTGTGATACTAATCTTATTAGATGAATGTTTGACTTCTCAAATTTTTCATCAGACTCTTATTCGGGAAATAAACACCCCCACTCATGATTCTGCCGAATTAGCTCTGCAAGCTGAAGAGTTTTGACATATACCAGTCTAACAGTGCATTCCAATTGTCTTGATTTGTTCAGGCTACCACTTAACCACACATTACAGTCTCCAAAATGCTTTGGGGTCTTACTTAATGCTTCTTTGTTTATGTACTTCAGCTTTTATGTGCTATGAACAGAAGAGGAAAATCTATCAGCAGCCTCACGATCAAAAGAAATAGAAGCAACAGCAGCCTTTCAGATCTCTGGCATTTATACAAATTTCAAAATATTTGTGAGAACTATAAAGCAGATGCAACCTATGATCAGAAAAGCAGAATTTGTGACTCAAGCTGGTCTAATTACAGACAGCATTTTGATGGGTTAAGATTTCATACGTTTTATTGTGACATATGATCCATTTAGAAAATGACTGAGTGCTTATATCATCTCTCTTCTCCATTTCTAAAAAAATTGAAATAATATTTATTTACTTCATGTGAGTGTTGCAGTGATTAATAAGTTACTGTAAAGAGGGTTCAGCTGGCTGGTAGGAGTAAGCTCCTCATTTTATTTCACTTTTTTTTTTAAACTATAGACTGCTAACTCCTGTAAAATTTAAACAAATGAGGACATAGAGCACAAAATACAGAGTCGTAAAATGTTTTGGGTTGGAAGGGATCTTTAAAAGTCATCTAGTCCAACCACCCTTCATTGAGTAGGGATGTCTTCAACTAGATGAGGTTGCTGAGAGCCCCTTCCAGCCCGACCCTGAATGTTTCCAGGGATGGGGCATTTACCACTTCTCTGGGCAACCTGTGTCAGTGCTTCACCACCCTCATTCTAAAAAATTTTCTTCCTTAGATCTAGTCAAAATCTCCCCTCTTAGGAGATTGACCTTGACAGGACCATCACCCTTGTCCTGTCACAATAGGCCCTGCTAAAAAGACTGTCCCCATCTTTCTTATAGGCCCCTTTTAAGTATTGAAAGGCCATGATAAGATGTCCCTGGAACTTTCTCTTCTCCAGGCTGAACAACTCCAACTATCTCAACCTGTCCTCATAGCAGAGGTGCTCCATCCTTCCGATCATTTTTGTGTCCCTCCTCTGGATCCTCTCCACAGGTTCATGTCCTTCTTGTGCTGAGGACTCCAGAGCTGGATGCAGTACTCCAGGTACAGCCTCACCAGAGCAGAGAGGCAGAATCGCCTCCCTCAACCTGCTGGCCGTGATTCTTTTGATGCAGCCCAGGATATGGTTGGCTTTCTGGGCTGTGAGTGCACACTGTTGGCTCATGTCCAGCTTTTCATTCACCGGTTCCCCCAAGTCCTTCTCTGCAGGGCTGCTCTCAATCACATCATCTCCCAGCCTATATTGATGTAAAGGGTTGCTCTGACCCTCTGCAGACCTTGTTGAACCTCATGTGGTTCACGTGGGTCCGCTTCTCCAGCTTTTCCAGATCCCTCTGGATGGCATCCCATCTCTCAGGCATATCAACTGCATATCAACTCAACTTGGTGACATCTGCAAATGTGCTGAGAGTGCCCTTGATTCCAGTGTGTCATTGATGAAGATACTAAACAGCACTGGTCCCGGTATGGACCCCTGAGGGACACCAGTTGTCAATGATCTCCATGTGGACGTGGAGCCATTGACCACTACCCTCTGGATACAACCATCCAAGCAATTCATCATCCACCAAACAGTCCGCCCATCAAATCTGTATCTCTGCAATTTAGAGAGAAGGATGTTGTAGGGCCCCGTGTCAAAGGCTTTACAGAACTCCACAAACATGACATCCATAGCTGTTCCCCTGTCCACCAATGCAGTTACTTCATCGTAGAAGGTCACTAGGTTGGTCAGACACGAGTTGCCCTAGGTGAAACAATGCTGGTTTTCTCAAATCACCTCCGTGTCCACCATGTGCCTTAGCATTGCTTTTAGGAGGATCTAGATACCTATGTAGTAGCTAACTATAACTAGATATAGATATATACTATGTTAGAATGGGCTCAATGTGATGGGAATGTAATTGGCTTTCTGCCTACTTTATTGACTTAAAATTTCTTTGTTTTTTTCAGTCTCACTGATGAGAAAAAAAAACATAAAACCCACAAAACAAAAACTCACCAAAAAACCCCAATCCCCCCAGCATTCCCCACCACCACCAAAAAACCCCAACCCAAAAAACCCAACCAGCCAGCCCCAACTGGTTGACATGAATTTTGCATGTTACGGAGGAGGTTGAGCATCTGTAGTCTTCATTGATAAATGCATTGAGTAGACATAGTACAACTTCCTTTACCGCCTTCATGATATTAGTACTGAGAAGATTTTTAAAGCAGAGATTTGTGACCTAATTACAACAAAATCAAATCGTCTAATGATGAGAAAAAAGCACTACCTTTTTCAAAGGCTTGAATTTTATACGGGTTTTTTTCGCTTGTGTTGAGGGCGGATTCTATTGACACATAAAAGCAAATGCACACTCCCCCTGTAGACGTGATACACATTTAGTGTTACTTGACTCAGAGATGCTATTAACGATTTTGAAGTGTGGTGTCTTATACAATAGTTTTGGTTAGGTAGCTACTCTTTCACTGAATCAGAGTTAAAAACAAACAGATTTAAATCCAGCTGCTTCTTAAATCTCAGTCCAGGCAGGTGTTGATATCTTAGCATGTTTCCATATTCTTTATTACTTCCTCTTTGCTTTTTGGTTTGCTTTGTGTGTGCACTGGATGTTTCCTTAATTAAGTTACAACTGAGTTAGAATATTTTTTGGGTAGTATCATTATGCTGTAAACGTGCTATAATCTGCTAATGATGCAGAAAGTAACATCAATGAGAAAATACATGTTTTTCTGCAAACAGGCACGTACATCTTAAAGCTGTCACTGTTCTTAACTCACTTTGTGGATGTTTGTGGGTGAGAAGAGGCCATATAATGATATTTTCTTATGTGATGTTTTCATGTGTCTTCAGCTGCTAAGACTAAGTCAGCCACCAGTGAAGAAAGAAGGATCTGTGAGATACTGCTTTTTCCATTTGCGTTAGTCCTCAGGCTGTCAGCCATCTCAATGAGAAAACAGGGCCATCACCATGAAAGCCAGCCACAATCAGTGACAAGAAAAGGTTTTTTGTGAAATATCTTATGTTTTCAGTTCTGTTAATATCCAGCCTGTAAATGGCAGAAATGATCAGACTAACTGAACTCAAAATTTACTGTGAGTTAGAGCAGTAATTCACTGTCGCCTGTTAAGTAAATAGTTTGTAATGATAGCTGTGACATCTCTGAGTTGAAAGCTAAGGACAAGTATCTTTTACCATTTTAAACTGCATTTCAGATAAGTGAAAATGTTCTGTTTATTCTCTACCTTAGAAGATGCTCAAAAAGGAGAACTATTGGAGGAGCAGTCAAAATTCAGGTTGACAAATTTGTGTAGGGGTTTAATTTCACAGGACTTTGTTAGTGTTAGAACTCAGTTGATCGAAGTATGCCTGCCAGCTGCCACCCCTTGAAATGATGAATTGAAATTTCACACAGAAAGCCATTTCTGAATCTGACTCTGCCATAATTTTTAGGCAAGTCGCTTTGCAACGCTTGGGTCTAGGTTTTTCCTTCATACATACTTTAATTCTCTGCTCTGTTGAACCGGAGGTGTTTCTGATTGTGCATATTGTACCTAACAAGTTGGGCTATAGTACCATTTGAAGGCCGATGATCAGAAAGGGAAAACATTGAAGAAATAGATCATTGCCTGATCTGCAGAAAGAGTAGAGAAGAGGTTGATCAAGTTCAGAAATTTACCTAATGCCAATGAAGACCATTTTTTGCAGAACCTTTTTTTTTTTTTTTAATATACAAAAGTAATACTTATCTGTCTGCAGTGACCAGTGAGATACCTGGGTACTTCATTGCTTAAGTATAATTCTACTACTAATTTTGTGTAAATGTGTAATTTCATTCCTGCAAAGCTAGATCAGAGGTGTAGTGGATTCCTCTCATTTAAGTTGTGAGTTTGGGCACTAGAAGAGATTTTTTTTTTATTGCTCCCTGTGGCAAATTATTCTTTCAGAAAGTAAATATATGAACATTAATCAAAACCAGTGATTGTGATTTTATCATATGTTATCATTCTTTACTTTGCAACCCACTTTTTATATGTAATTTCGAATAATCAACACAGAAACATTACATTTCCTTTTTTGTACATTTGTTATTTTTTCCAGAAAGCCAACCAGAAGAAAAATCTGAAAGCAGCAGCACTGGTGAGTGTGGACACTTTCTTTGAAACACTTAAGAAATTACTTATGACTGTACCTTTTCAGTTTTGCTTTTCAATAAATCAGTGGATTAAAAAAGGGAGACTTTTTTGTTATATTTCTAGGGTAGAATATCATAAAATTGAAAAATTACTTCATAAACTGATTGTCTGTTGTGGCCAAAAGCTTAAATTATTAATATTTCTTCTTTAAATGAAGTGGGGAAAATGATGAGGGAGTGCTTTAGAAATGTAATGTTCTTTTGAATGTTATTTTAGATTTTTTTTATTTCTCAAGTCTTTGGCTTCATTGTCTGTATATTTTAGTCTGAATTCCTTCCTCTTGATTAGAAAGTTTATAGCAAATTTCCAAAACTTTTGTTATTTGATTTTAATTGCATAGACTAAGCAGTTAGAAAAATAGTGTTCTAATATTGTACTTTACTCAGTTTTTCTAATGCAAAAAAACTTCCTTGATGCGGGTCCAGAGGAGGGCCATGCAGATGATCAAGGGGCTGGAGCACCTCCTGTATGAAGATGGGTTGAAAGAGTTGGGGTTCTTTAGCGTGGAGAAGTCAAGGCTCCAGGCAGACCTTAGAGCAGCCTTCTAGTATCTAATGGGGGCCTACAGGAAAATGGGGAGGGACTCTTCATCAGGAATAGGATGAGGGGTAATGGTTTCAAACTGGAGGAGGGTAGATTTAGATTAGACATTAGGAAAAACTTCTTCACTGTGAGGGTGCTGAGGCACTGGAACAGGTTGGCCAGAGAAGTTGTGAATGTTCCATCCGTGCAAGTGTTCAAGGCTGTGTTGGATGGGACTTTGAGCAACCTGGTCTAGTGGAATGTGTCCCTGGCCATGGCAGGGAGGTTGGAACTAGATGATCTTTGAGGTTCCCTCCAACCCAAACCATTCCATGATTCTGTGATTTATAAATTATTTGGAAAGAGTCAAAAGTGGTTAGTTCAGTGATATTACCTACCAGTTACATATTAGTCAATCCAACAATGTCTTGTTAAATACAGGGCACTTCTGAAACTGCTGTTGCTATAGCAAGTGTGTTCGGTTTTTTTACAGAGTTCAGAGTAGTAATTTAAAGTAGTACTCTTCGATGAGTGTATTTTTTTCTGTGTGTGAAATAGGCCACATACTTATAGCAGATTCCTGAGGCTACCCGATATCCTAAAGCTTTTATTTCAAGTCAGAGCTAGTCTGTGCTGGTATCCTTTACAGTCACTGGAGGAGATGGTTCCAGAAAGTCTTATTCTGAGATAGGTGTGTTCACGTGTAATTCCCCAGCAGCTCGAGCAGAGCTCTCTTGAGGCTGTGTGTTCCTAGGCTGCTCCCTTCTCTTCTGTTAAGGCCTTCAGGCTTACACGAATCACAACAGCGTGAGAAACTTACAATGTCAAGTACTGTTTAAGAAAAATCTGCTTTTCTGCTTTTATTAAAGAGGGGTTTCAAAAATACCATTAATGTACTAGTGCAAATAAGTGCTAAGGTCGGACAGAGCCTGTGAACCTGGGGAACTAGACACATTAATACAAAACTTGTAGACAAATCTCAGCTTTGTTAGTAGAAGAGTTATCTCTGATGCACACAGATTAAAGAGTAGTACTAGCACCTGTAAGTGGTAATGGCAGAGATAAAGATAGACCGGAGAGAGTCTCCCGCCCTTGCCTTTCTTAAATAGCATTTCCTAAACGCAAGACTAATGCTAGTGGGTTTTCAAAATGTCTTCTTGAAAGTAATTTTTCAGACGCTTTAACATGGAGATGTCTGAGTTTTGTAATATTTGAATTGCATTTCAGCATCAAATGTTGTCAAAAGTGTATACTTTGTGTCTGGCTAGGAGTAGGGTTTGGGGGTTGGTTTTTGTAGGAGGGAATTCTTCATAATGTTTAAATATTCTTTATTACAGTTATGTTAGGAATGTTAAAAGACTAGTGTTAGAAATGTTATAGTCTGTACATTTGTTCTGAATCCAAAGTGTGTTTTTTAGCTTGCAGTTTTTCTCAGTTGCTTGTTAAAATCTGTTCGTTCTGATTATATCTTAATTGTGGGTTTAAGGGTATGAAGGGCTACTTTTTAGAAATTAATATTTGAAATTACTTGAAAACAGAGACTCACTGCTGTGGTGTGTTGCAAGTGATGCAGATCTTGAGAGTTTAACTGCTAAAATTAATCAGAATTTTGATACTTAGATTGCATCTTTCTGTTCTTTAGTTGTAGGGATGCATCCTTGGTTTTGCTGGGCTCTTGGGTAATTTATTCTGTTTCGGTTTGCCTTTGAATGATTGAATTGTCTGCTCCTCCCTCTTGGTGTCTCCTCTTTGTTCGTGAATATTGTGTAAGACAGCCGCGTGTTTAGTTGTTTGTATTTTTGCTTTGGTCAGAAGAATGAGTTACTGTATGCTCTGGGCTGTTCAAATATGCTGACAAGAGGAGTGCTTAACCCACTTGATGGAACCAAGCTGGCTGTGGGTTCAGATTCTGAGTGATGATAGTTGGTTACACTGGGGTGTTTAAAGGAGGATTCTCAGCGATCAGTTACGCTTATTTGTTTATTCACTTTTTTTCTCAAAATCACTGGATTCAGATGACCTTTTCCAAACTACCTCTCAAGTAATTCAAGTTATTGAGTGCTCCATTTTGCTGTTAAGCTACTTTATCTTAGCCTACAATAAGTACTTTTGAGGCAAAGATGATTTCTCTTCTGTATTTATGTATCATTTTAGCATAACAAAACCCTAATGCTGCTTTTGGGTATTACTGTAATAAAAATATGTAAGCTTTATTTGTAGCTAGGAAGTAAATAAAGGAGGCAACTGAGATAAATAAAATTCAGAAATCCTTTGATTTACATCCTTAAAAAGTTACCCCACTTTTTTGCATTGCAACCATACTGCCAGTCTTCAGAATTTCTTATGTTGTAAATCATTAGTATTATGTATGACATTTTTAATCGCATTTATTGTTGGGATACTTACCAAGGGTGAGATAGTACCAGCATTGCTACTCGATACCATTTGGAGAGAGAGACAACGTGATACTGGGTCAGACCAAAGATCATTGAGCTGGTATCCTGTCCTCAGTGATGGTTAATCGCAGATACTTTGAGAAGATACTGATATTGAGAAGAATATAAGAACAATGCAGAAGCACAGTGATACCTCCCCAAATACTTCTTTCAACTTTTAATAATTCACAGCTCAGAGAGATCCAGAGCCAGGGGTAATGGTGTTTCATTTAACAGGCCCTCGTGGATTTTCCTTCTATGAAGTATGCCTGTTGGTTGAGCTCATGTAAGCCTTTAGTATCTATAATATCTTCAATGATGCTATAGTTACACTCAAAATATTCAGGACTCAAGACATACATGAAGCAAGTTTACCCAAACTAAATTGGAGCTTCTTTTGTATATTATTATTTTCGATCATTTTTTCCAGACAGAAATCCTGTTTGATTAGTGCTTGTGATAAACAGTGCTTGGTGATTCAACCAACGTTGTTTAGTGCCTGAAGGCTGGTTTGTGTTAAATGTAAAAGTGATGTAGCAAATGACACACTCAGCTGAAGGAAAAGAGAACTGGCTTTGCATGTGCTTATATGATGATGAGCAAGTGATATAAACCCAAATATGTGTGTGTAGCTCCTGTTTGTTTATGGCTTTGCTTGCACCTACTTCTAAGTGCTGTTGATAGCGACAGAAGCTGTGATAAACAAGCATTTTTGCCAGTTAAAGTGTGACCTGCTCCCCACCTCCAAGTAAAAATACGGAGAAGCGGCTGCCCCGAGCCTGTGTAGCCTGTTGAGAATGGTATGGTAAGGAATTGCATTATCATGTAAAAGTAAATGTAATTAGGTGCTGTCCTTGTGAAAGTGCATTAAATAAAAACTGCATAGGCAGCAATGGATTATAACGTTGCCTGAGATTTGAGAATGCTTTGAAATTGCTTGGGGAGAGGAGGGGCAGGGTGGGGAGGGCATCAGCTCTGTATGCAAACTACAGATGCATCTTTCTCTTTAAGAGCTGATGTACAGCTCAAACCGGGACAATCAGGGAGTGTTATGTACAACCTAGTAGTTGCAACTCCTGAACCTTCTTCATGTCAATTAAAATCATGTTGTATCCAAATTTTGTCTCTTTAAGTCTTTGATGTAAGTTTATAGCAAGTAGCAGCCTTCAGAACTTAACATGCTTCAGGACAAGGTGTTACTCATCTCCCTAAATACCCCAGTGAATAGTACAAATGCCTCCTAGTGAAGGGAGGGGCACCATTTCTGATTTGATTTTGGGTAAAAGAAATAGATTATGTGGGCTAGTGCAGACAGTATAGTTTGAAGCTAGTATTAAAATTTTGCCAATTGTGAATGTACATGTTTGACTGCAGACACAAATATACCACACTTGAGTTGTCTGTAGATCACTTGCCTCTTTTTTAATGTTGCAATTAAAAAAAATTCAGGTTTTGATTATACACGTGTTGAAATATTTGAAATTCAGTGTAAGCACTTTGATAAACATTGCACTGCATGTGGTAAAATCAGCAATTTTGTGTTAAAGGCACAGAGTTCTTAAATTATGACACAGGACTATAAAGCTGCTAAATGCACATTTGATTTCATTCTCTTTAAAGCAGTTAACATATATTAATTATACTGCAAAAGTGAAGCTCTAACTGAAAAATTATCATCAGGAGGATTAAAAGAGTAATTATTAATTTAAATACTAGCTCGAAACTCAGTGCTGAAGATAATTTAGTTACGGAATCTGCCATTTTCAAGCCACAGAAACAGTTTCTGTCTTGGAAATATAACTGGCTTTGTCGGCAGAGAAGTGCAACAAAACTTAATAAGGATATGAATTTAATGTAGGTCAACACGAACTGGAGTTAAATTTTTTGAGCATAAATGGCCTTAGTGTTCTTGAGGGTCTGGCTATTTGTTTTAGTATACGGTATGGATATTCTAACATTTATGTTTGGCTGAGCAGCACTGACTTACTTATTGTCACGCAGTCTCTATCCTGAGAACAGAACCCCATATAAAACAGTGGGGTTTTGTATATCCTACATATATCCTGTTCTGTCCTTCGACGATGTACACATCCAGCTTGTCCAAGTATTGCACTAAGCAGAAAGCACGTTTTGGCTCATATCAGAGTTCTTGGTATTCCCATCTGACTCCCCAGAAATCTCAGGAATTTCAGCCATGCTAGCATTGCATATTGTGACTCCACAAATTGTGTTTGTCTTCTGTGAGGGGTTTTGCTGGTTATTGCAATTCTCCCACCTACAGCGCGATCACATTTGATGGGTGCAGACCTTTGCAGTGTTGCAAATTAGAGCCTTGAATGATGGATCAAAGGGCAGAGAAAGATCAAATGCTTGCTGCCTTGCCCAGTACAAGACTGGCGTGTAGCAGATGTAAAGCTCGCAGGAGGCAGTTTCAAAGTAAATAAAAAAGGTGGTTCTGCACTCAGAATGTAATAGAGCTATTGAATTCCTTGACAGAAGATGTGGATGTGAAGGTGGTATTTGCTAAAGGCTTACATGACCTTAGAGGAGACCCAAGAGGTATGTGAAAGAAAATCCACCGAAGGGTACTAAGATTGAGAGGACATCTGATTTAAGAGACCCCAAGCCACAAAAGCCTCGTGAAAACTGGGTTGCATACCCAATAGGAGAATCATACCTGGCTGCTCTGACCTTCGGCTTCTTCATGGAAATCCACTTTTGGCCACGTTGCTGGAGTCATGATGCTGAGCAAAGCAGACCTTTAGCCTGCTCCCCCCCCCGTTTTTTTTTTTATTTTTCCCCAGTTCTGTATTGCTGTTACACAGCTGGCATCAGGGATAGTTGAAGTTTCTTCTTTTTAACAATGGAAATAACTTTTGAGGGGGAAGGCAATGAAGGCAAAGGCAAGAGCAGCTCTTGTAAGGTAGGATGTAGTCATTTACCTCTCCCTTTGCTAACTGCATCTGAGAGAGTTCTGGAGGCTGCAGCACAGTGATGCTTGACCTTTCTGTATGCCTGAGTCTGGAAACAGTCTAGCAGAGCTCATTTGGTGCTCTTCCTGAGCTATAAGGCTTTTCCAGCCCCAGCATCTTGCCAGCAGCTGTGGTGATAGAGGAGCAGGAACATCATGTAACTGTGCTACAGCACATTGGCTTACTCATACAGGTTCTCTTAGGGATTTCTGCACTGTCTTCTGGGGACAAACCCTAAAATCATCATGTGCACATGGCAGAAGAGTCTTCTAGAGGTGGACTTTTATCATCGTATGAGAAGGCATAGAATACCCTACATGGTGTATTCTGCTCTGCTGGGAAAGAGCATTATTTGCTCTTCAGTTCAGAAAATGTGTTGGAAATATCACAAGACCTGACAGTGGTGCAGGCCATAGATAAAGTTAGTATTGATAAGAATCCTAGCCTGAGAATGCATTTTTCTGTTTTCTCTGATTCTTAGCAGGCTGGCTTGCAGGATCTTTTAGTTTTTCTCCTTTGAGATACCAATTTCAGCATTGAGAAAATGCCTTGCTTTATCCCTTATACTTGCCAAAGGTTTTATTTAAGAAGTAGAGATGCAGTAAACGGCTGGGTTTGGTGTTAGAGTTGCTTGTTCTGTTTATGTTTTTTGATGCTTAGCCTGTTCATTCCTAGTTTGTTTGCTTTATTTTTTCTTCCTAATTGAGAGAGTCTGTATGCACCTCTGACCTGTTCTTTTTTTCCATCATCTGTTCACTATGGTACAAAATCAAGAACATCCTTTGAGATAACAAGCAGCTTTCTGTGGAGCTGCGGCAGTACATTTGTAGCTCTAGGTTTTCTGTTAACAAAGTTTTTAGAAAGTGAATCACTCCATTCCTCTCACTTCTGCTGCAAGAGATTGCCTTTACGAAACCTGATGTATGAAAAGACAAGTGAGAAATTTTTATTTTAAAATGAGTAATTTCAAGATAATTACATGTTACTTGTGTTGTACAACCTCAGTGTTGCACTGTTAGCATCTGCGCCTTTTCTGTTAAACCCAAGGTCCCCAGGTGATGGTCACTGATGAAGTCCCTCAGCCCTTCTCTTCATCTCCTAGTGCTCACGTATTGTAGGCTCTGTCGCCAATCTGCTCCATCGCCATCCTCACTGCTCAGGCAGTCCAGCACTGCAAGGTGCCCTGACCATCAGGCCCACAGCTCTAGCAAGCCCTTGGCTCTTCATCTTTCTGGGACATTTCCCTAGCAAGCAGCCTTGGGCTTGTAAATCTAAATTCTCATCTCCTTAGTGTGCTCCTGCAGCTGGTGAAGTGCTACTCCCTCACACAGGATGCTGAATCTCCTTTAGGAGATGTGAACGAGAAAACCTGCTGCCTCGTTTTGGCCTGGCTTTCTATACGTGGAACGAGGCTGCTGTTAAAATCTTGGGGTGAGGTTGTGTCAAAGGCAAAAAGAGGGGTATCATGGAAAAGCATACATTATATGTTTTTTCAGGTAACTGAAATACCGCTTGGGGTGGAACTAGTGGAATACCCCTTTAATGTCCAGAAAGATGGTGAGTTTCATGAAGTCCCTATAAACCAAGGTTAGATCCCCCAAAGTCACACCACCAGTAAACAGACAATACTGCAGTCAGTTTTAGCATAATCAAAAGAAGTTTACAGACCTTCTGAATGGCTCATTTTTTAACAGTCATTTTCCAGCTGCTTGGTTGAGAAACCTTATCTTGTTGAACTTGCATGTTATCATGCCCTAGCAGGATTTTAAAAGAATAGCTGCTGTTTACAGCTGTAATTATTGTACCACTTTCCTGACCGTTTTTGTTTCTGAAACAGCAGAACAGTATTCTTTTCTGAAGCTTAAAATGAACAGACATGGTGTTAAATGATAACAGCAATGATGTTAAACTTGTTACCAGCGCAGACAGAAACAGCTCTTTGGGGGAGACTTGCTTTAGCTCTGTGTGGTATTCCTACTGCACACATTTTTAGGAGAAGAAATCAACCGTCTAGTTCTACAGCATATTATGCAATTTTTTTCAGAAAGAAAGGCAACTGTGTTTTCTTTTTCCAAGTGCTTGCTCATCTGCATTCCTCAGGTGTCATGATTTATCTCCCTCCTGTGTTCCCCACACGTGTTCTTGACAAGCTTCTTGTTTTCTGGCATTTTATTGTGAATGATGATGATTTATAGAGGCAGTGTTTTAAGGCAATGTTCTGAGTGATATACCAGTGTATAGGACTTACAGAATGTAAGTAATTAAAAAACATAATGTTCATTTTCTGATCTTAAATTTCTTGTGCCTTATTGATGGCTTTTTTCCCAACCTAGTAAATTATGCAAGCCTGTCTCTACAAATGAAAATACATTTAGTTTTTTAACTAGCATCCACTTTCCTGCCAATCAAAGAAATTCTGCCCTGTATTGCAGGACAGGAGACAAAATTAGAGTTAGGCAATAGTTGTCTAGCAAAGATTAAATAATTCTAGCCTAAGAAAATAATATTTATTTTGTCATAGACCCAAGATAACTCATCCCCTTCATCCCCAATCCTGATTCATTAGTCAATACAATTAGGGCAACATGACCCTTCTGCACAAATAAATTCATAGATGAGGTACTGCTTTTATTATATTGTAACATTTGTTGCCTGTCTTTATTCTGCCTGTGTACTAATGGGTGGCAAAGGAGGAAGATAGTTTTCTTAAGGTGTTCCCATCTTATTGAATTGAAACCTTAATGCTTTTAAGTAAAGTGAAAGTATCAATGCAACTGACTGCTGCAAGCAGTGATGTAATTTTTTTCCCCTTTAGGATTTAAATAAATATTACCTACTGTAGAAAAGAAGTGACCGTAATATGTACAAATGCAAAAACACAAAAATAAGACATGGGTGTTTGAAAAATGTTAATAGTGCAGTTACGATGCTGTGAAACACTGGTCAGTGAGTACTGAAGGAGCAGAGTTAGGACTGTAATTTGACCTTGTTGCACGGCCTGTGCATTTCACATCATCAAGGTTACCTCCAAGAAACCGCATCTGGCTCTAGAAGGCATTGGGCAGTAATTGGCTGGAGACCGAGGGAGTGCTTCAAGGGAACATCATCGTGTATGACTTTCTGGTTCTTAAATTCTTTCCTAGGCATTTGCTTTTGGCCATTGTCTTTACTGATTTCTCCTCTTGAGTCAGACTGCTTTCCAACCCTAACAAAGCCCCACAGCCCTCCTGGTGAAAAGGAGGTGTACAGTGAAAGAAAAATGAAAAGGAGTGGTATGATGTGGGAGGAGGACAAGATAAGAGGAAGGATGTGTGGGTCAGAGGATCAAAAATGTGGATTCTGCTCAGAGATGTGAAGGATTAGGAGATGGAAACAGTTCACAGTCACCAAGGTACACTGGCCTAGATAGACCTTTGTCTGATGTAGTGCAGCCACTCATGGTTTGTCCTTATGCAGGAAAAAAACAAATTGGTGATAACCACACCAGTGTACTGCCAATAGTGATAAATTGGCTTCTCCACCAATGGAAAAGATGAGCATACAAATATGGGAGAAATGAATACAATGGGTATTTTGGTCAATTTATCACTCGTCTTTCGTGAGAAGTCATTCAGGGCACTCAGAGGGGCAGGGATATTCTTTTTTTAGTGTATGGGTGTCAGTCCTGCCTTCAGCTCCCTCTGTCCCTTCTGAACAGGGAACTTGGTGGCCCTTTTTCTCACCTGAGAAGATGGATCGGGAAGCAAAAGGAGCCTGCCTGTGTGGGAGCAGGTTAAGTGCCTCCTTGAGGAAGGGGGAGAAAATTATTTTTTACTCCTACCTGAGCAATTGAAGATGATCAGGGAAATTATGGAAATTGCAGTTCCATTCTGGTACTCGTAGGACTGTTGGAGTAAGTTCATTGTGATTGAGCTCTTAATGAGAGAAAGATAAATAGATATACTTCTTATGCACATCGTATTCAAAGTAATGTTGTCAGAACAACTGTTAGTACTTCTGACTTAAGTGCTTAATTTTGCACCTTTCTCATTGTCATGGTAGTATTAAGTATGCAATTTCCAACCTTAAAGAAAAGACAGAAAAGGTAACATGTGTAACTCAGTACCTTTCCTGGCACAGCCTGCAGTGGCGGAACACAAACACCTACCTGAGTAATCGAACACATACCAAAATATATTTATGTTATATTGAATATATTTATGGAGTAAAAAGGAAACATTATGCATAGTATGGAAGTTTTATGTGGTCACTTTGTTCATGTACCAAAACAAAGACTCTCCCCCACCCTGGTTTGAAAAGTTATTCAGTTTTATAACTAGTTTGAAGCATCTTGATTGTAGCTGATATGGTGTGATGAGGTGTAGTTGTGGATTTGTTCAATGGGAAAAGGGAAGAGAATGGGTTTGTCACCCTCATCTTCGTCCTGTTTCTGCTACGTGAATCAAACAGCTGAGTGACGTGCCTTCGATCAGAGATGGCACGTAAAAGTTTCAAACCCTGGCACTTGTAGAAATGCATGAGTGCTCATGAAAATGGGAAAAGACAACAAGATTCGAGTTAGTGTTACAGCAGATGACCTTACATGTATGCCATAGATGTCAGTGTTATGTACACAGAAATAAAAAAAATGCAGTGAAATGTGCTTAACATAATGTGTTTTTTAATTTAAAAAAACCCCATTAATTTATTTTTACTCATCATTAGAGATGTACAGTTTTCACTATATAAAAAAAAAAGTTTCAAGTGCTCTTGTATAGGTTTAGGTTTTGTATAGGTTAAGAGGGAAGTAGGTACTCTGAACCAAAGGCCTGGCAAATAAAAGCTTTCCAGTAAATCTTTTAAGAACAGCTATAGACTATTCTTATATTTCAGATGGTTTGAATTTCACCTATGATTACTAGCTTGTGAGTAGCTTATATTCCAAAAGTATTTTCTATTATAAATGCAGGAGAGCATTCTCTCGTGCTTTTTCATGAGCGAAGTCATGCTATGATGGAAAACTGATACTGCTTTCTGATACTGAAGTGCTAATGTTCTCTTGGTATTGAGCATCCTAAGAGTCCAACTGAAAGGCAAGCAACCACATTATATGCTAAATTAACATACAAGTATATTAATTGTTTGAAAACAAAACTGATTTTCAGTATTTTTCAACTGCAATGACATTTTAAATCTCAATCAAGGTTCCGTTAAAAGTGAAGGTTATAAACAAAAATGTTGAAGTGAAAATGGATGATTTGACATCCTGGGAGCCTCCTCCAGACTGCTTATGCAGGTTGTGTATTTGACAGCATCTGGAGCATCCTTCTTTAAAACTTGTAGATTAATTATGGGGCTTTTTTAGATTGTCTGTCACTTTTTCTTGTTCCTGTAAAGATTTGTGTCCACAAAGGGCTTTTCATTTCATTGTTCTGTGTGATGGCATTTCTAGTTCTTACCCTAGAAGTTCA
>NW_010391267.1:65871-75634 GCF_000710305.1 Buceros rhinoceros silvestris | reverse complement strand
GATTTCTTTTAAAGGAGCTTTTGCCTTTATATGTTTTACTTTTCACAGAAGTCCTACAAATTCTTGTATGTATGAGATTACTGGTTAGTGAGGACTTTTTCTTTAAGATACCAACTTGAACTGATATCCCCCAAGGAGGGGGGGATGACACACAGTGATGGTGATGTAAAGAACTGTATTTTGCTATATACCTTCTGTTTGTAGATAGTTAATGCATTTGGACAAACTCAGTCTTGGGATGCATGAACAGTTCTTCAGCTTGAATGCCTGAAATGTAGAGTGATCTAATTTTTAAACAGTTCACTTTGGAAAAGTTCCACTTACTAACCACATTTTTTATGACCTGTAAGTCTATGATCTGGGGACAGGATAGAAAAGTTTGTCGTTTCTAGACAGTGGGGTCATTGTGATGGAGTATTCTGGAAAGGTTGGGTTTCCCCATTTGATAAAATGATACTGGAATATGCTTTAGACACTGCTGCCTGGTCTGGAGATGCAGAGCCCCCCTCTTAATTTTTCTCCGGTGAGGGACCAAGTTAGCACAACCTGTTGCATGTTACATGTGGAATTTTTAGTTTCATGTTGAAGGAAAAGTAGACCTTGCGTTTGCATTCCCAGTTCCTGTTACTAAGGATGAATTTCTTCCCTCTAAAATCTGTAAGAAAATTGTTCTCAGCCTGTCTTGTGTTAGCTGCTTTCCTCGGTTGTCACTTCTAGTATGGATCATACTGCATTTTCTGTACAGAGTTGATGTTTTGGGAAAGTTTAGAAAATATTTGGTTGTTTTTTCATTCTTTAATAGCATTTTACTTGAATTTTGGGTTTATAAGAGCTGTGAATGATGGTTGGGTTCAGTGATGGACAAGGGTCAAAGTTAGTACAGCTTCTTTTTGCTTTTTGTGATGATTTTTCTGTCCGCTCTTGTGGGGTGACTGTTTTGTGATGCTTGAGGCGAAAGTAGCTACAGTTGTGCCATAGAAGCACTTAAAACTTTGTTTAACAAATAAATGAAAAGATTTTATAAATAGTGGAGATGAGGAGAAAGAATGTATTTATTCTGTGTCTTAGAGTGATACGTCTTAAATGCCAGCAAGTGGTCTGTTCAGAACTATAGTACTAGTTGCTTTTAGTAAGCAGTTGTACAAAGCAAGGGCTGTGATAATTCCCTGTCCTTACGAGCACAAAAGATTAGTAGGAAATAGTGACTTTAGCATTCATTGTAGGATGTTACTGGAAACCTGTTACGTGAAACTTTATGTCAAATATTTTTATTAGCTGTTTGATATGTATATATAATTAGAAAATGTAGCATTCTGTACAAATTCAACTGATTTCCCGTAATAGAGCTAACCCCCCCAGCATTAATTGGTTGGCTTACACATTTTTTGGCAATTGTTATTCATGTAGTAACACAGCTGTAAATTTGGCTGAGAAATCATTTAATGTTAAGATCAGGTTAATTTATTTTAAAACCTCTTGCAATCTCGTTTTTTGCAAATTCAATACAGTAGATCAGCATTAACACTAATGAACATTGAAAATATTTTTTCCAGTTAAAATCCATTCTGAATTTGTTATAAGCAAAACATATTTTAAGCCTGCTTATTATATGAAGATACTTTCACCTACTGTTCAGCAGAGCTGTTAGGTGTATGCAGTTTTTCATACAAGTACACAAGAATTCATATAGACTCTCTGGTTGAAAGACAGCATCAAGAAAACATGTATTACAAACAGCATAAAGCATTCAATCTGTGTTTACAATGTTTAGCAGATAATTTTTATTAAATGCAGGCATAAAATTTTAATTCAGCTTAAGTCAGCCAGAGATAGATGTCATTATGAGATTTACATACCATTAGCTCACATCAATTGATTAGCAGCCGAGCTCTGTGGTACAACGTTAGTTAGATACGTTATTCGTGATGCCAGGAGGCTGCAGGTCAAGGAGGTTTACTGGCTGCGTGCTCGTTTCCTTTTTTCTTTGTGCTTACTTGATAAAATGAAGAGCATCACTGTGAACAATCGACCCTTTCGAACAATCCAGACTGGTGAGCAGCCTAAATCCACATTTTAAAGCTGTCATTATAGCCTCAAATTTAAGAGTTTCCAGGGTGCAGACAAAGGTGTTGTCCTCCTTCAGTACCAGTCGTGTACCATTTTCAGACTTTATGAAGTACTTGAATTGAATAATATTTGAAGACACCGAAAACTCCTCTGGAAATCCATCCAGCCTGCTTTTGGACACCAGTACAATTCTGGATTTTATTTTTGCAATGAAATCAGGAGCATTACAAAAGATTCTAAGTCCTTGTGAACGGTCGTGGCTGTCAGTTATTTCCAGGAAAGTAGTCTCTCGGCATGCTAGTTGTTCCTTCTCCCACTTTGATTTCACTGCATCCGAGAGTACCTTAAGCTGGAAAAAATCTGCTTCTTGTGCCAAAAGTTGATTTTCTCGAAACCCTTCTGGTAGAAGAAGTTCTCCATTTCGCAGGAAGTTGAGAATATGTCTGAAAAGGAGTCCATCTCTGTCTATGAAGTAATGACCATCTGCATCAAATGGACACATTATTTTTCCGTTTATGATCCCTTCCAGAAAAGAATCTGGATACTTGGTTAGTGTCTGTTTTTGTGTGATATATAGATAGCCACCAACGTTCAGAGTAATCAGAGATGTTTTATAGTCCTTGTCTTGCTCAGAGCCTTCGGAGTTGCTGTGGTTTTCTTCGCATTCATTTTCTCTTCTGTTTATTTTTCTCTCCATTATTGCAGCTAGGACAAAAAGCCAGCTATCGTGCTTTGTTCTTGTCAGCTTGCAGAGAGATTATTTTTTTAGAAAGCACCTTTTATTCAGCTTCGGCACGATGTTGGAATTGAAATACTGCTAGCATTGCTCCGACTGTCAGCTCGGGTTTGCAGTAGGTGGCGTATCAGCTGTGTATGCAGGAAGATATCAGGAATATGACTGTAAAGGAGAATTTGCATTTAACTGTGTAAGGGAAGAAGGGTATTACAACTGCTTGTCTCTTTCTTTCCTTTAAATCTAAGACATTCATGTAGTTTTAGGGATTATTCACAGGAATGCATACTACTGTTCTTAATTACACTCTATTTTTAATACTTTAAGGTGTATTTGTAGTATTAGATGGCCAAATCGTGTTCAGTGTTCATGGTGTTAAACAGATCGCTTCATTTGTCTTTCAAGGATTTCAGTTTTCACAAAGCATCTTTTCACAATTTTTTGGTACCAGTTCAGTGCCTGGTGCACACAGCAGGACAACACTGAAAGGAAAGGAAAGGTGTCCCTGTCTGTACAGGGGGGGTGTCATCAATGCAATGTGTGCACATATGTATCCCTTGTGTATCGGACACGTGCGCAGTGGTAAGGTGTTTCCACAGAAGATGCTCTGGAAGCGATGCTGAGGACTTGTTGGCCTGACTGTTTTAAGTTTATGGTGAAAGCTTCTATTTACAGTTGATGGGAATATCTGCACCAACACAATAACTGCAGTCTTATTAGGTTTTGCTTTTTGCCATAGATAAAAAACATAGGTTAAAAACTGTTAGAGAGAGGGGATTTACTATTTATACAGGTGATTGATAGTTTTTTTAAGTCACCAAGGCTATCTAGCATCAGTTTGCTCTTTCTTGAAAGAAACCAAACCAAATCAGCTGCCCAGTAGAACAAAGGGTTAGTGTGCCTACAGATAGCTTTGAACATCACATAACATTACAACTTAGCAACACTCTGGTGCGGGGAGGGGGGAAACATCGGCAGAGCGTGCTTCAATCAAATGGCTGTCTTCTCTCTCTGAATCTGTGCTTTAAGGCTCGCTCTCAGTTGCCTCCTAGAAAAAGGTTTCCCCTTTAAGCATTCGCAGCTTGGAGCAGGAAAGGGAAAGCTCTCCACGCATCTCTGTGTGTGTTTCCTTGGGGAGCAGGCAGGAGACGCAGCATGCACTCCTCGTGCATTCCCCAGCACCGACGGGATGGAGTGCTTACCTTGGGCTGGACCTGGAGAGGAGGTCTCATCTATTTCAAGGTGTATTTTTCACTTCAGATGTCTCCTGCTTTTTTTCAGCAGATGTCTCCTGCTTTGGCCAATTAGCAGTGAAAAGTCAGATTATTGTTCTGTAAATTCTTCCACTCTGTTTCTAAATATTTTATTCCTACTGCTCCCACAGTCTCTAAGGCTGTTTTGTCGATACTGTAGAGTCATCGCTATAGTATTTTATTAATTTATAACTGAATCTAGTAGAAATAAATGCACTTGTTTTTACTCACTGTTCTCCTTGCCAGGGTATCCCTAGCACTGATACGCTAAATTTTTCTGCTTCTGTATGTGATATATTAAGCAGATATTATTCATTAGATTTGATTTATCAGGAATTAGTCATGGGTTTAATTTTAACTCTTTGATGACATTGATATGTTTAGCATAACTTCAGTCAAAGAGATTTCAACTGGTTTCTCATTTTTAAACATTTCAAAATTAACTTCTTTCACAATTATTGCATGAATATTTGAGAAAATGAAAGAGCCAGTTAGTTTCAAGTATGATGATTTTTTTTTTCCCTTACAGGAGACATCCATTCAAATTTAGTTTATTGCCAAGTGATGAAAAATTCAGTTAACGTGCTTAAATCATGCATAGCTACAGTGTTGAACCATCTTAAAGGCTGTTAAACCCTAAGAGAATGTTTTTTGTGGTATTTTCATCTTACACAATGGTCTTGAAATACTTTGAAGCTGAACTAAGAATGTCCTGGCACAAGTTAGCAGGGATTTCCAAGGAGAGCTGGGATTTGTAAAAGATAAGAAATTTTTCATGGCCAGCTAAGCTGTCTACGTTTTGAGACAGCAGGTCCAGAACAGTATCTGCTCACTTAGGTTTTCATGCTCATCATCTTCTCAATGTTCTAACCCTTCCAGTTGAAATTTTCCACTTCTGTGAAGAAGTGAGTATTCTTTGAAAGATCATGCAAAATCATTTTAGTGGTTTGTATGATAAAATATTCAAAATCGATCTGATGTGGAAAATATACTCTGTGGAGATCATGAATATTTATATTTAAACCTTTGAGACTTGAAAAATGTAGAGCTGCTGTAACATTTTCGTTACCACAAACCCATGTAACTTTACTTCACTGCAGCTGACAGTCATCCGTAGCACAAAATTAAAGTCTGGCGTATCTTTGTGAAAATTTTCCACTTTCTGTGCCTTACTACGAGACAATGTTTCCAAGGAGCCCTCGTTCCTCCTGTGCACTCAGTGATACATACGGTATTGCAGCGCATGTAGTTTTAGTGGGGTGGTTTCATATAGCTCACTGTTTTCTGAAGATGTAGCTACGCCTAGAGGAACTGGATTTTCTTTTTTCTCCATGCACTGGAAGATGATCCAAAAGTTCATTTTGGTAAAGCTATTTCTTGCAATCAGATTAGAGACTTCAACCATTCTTGCGCTCTGAGAGTCTGTGTTGAGCATCAGGTATGTGATAGCTGCGACGTACTCAGTGCATTCTGGATCTTCTTGCTTCCTGCTTGGATTGAGAGAGAGTGACTTGCTACTATGTGCTTTTCCATGTTGTTGAGTGTTCTGTTTCTGCCCTATCCAGCTGAATTACCCTGCTTGCTGATGTTAGTAGCTAGCAATTCTGAAGTGACTGCTGCCTCACAAATGCTTTTGCTTTGCAAAGCCTCATCTAGTTAAAGATGTCCCTGCTTACTGCAGGGGGGTTGGACTAGATGACCTTTCCCACCCAAACAATTCTATGGTTCTGTGAAATTGTTGCCTATATGCCGGGATTGGCCATTCAAGTAAGGAATAGTGCTGGAATCTGGCAACTGAAAGGATATTGTTTTGGTTCCAGATTAAGTCAGAAAATATACTAAGTACTCTTGCACACACTTAGGAGAGTGGCTGGAATAATAAATCTTGTTTTTAATTGGCCATTCAAGTAAGGAATAGTGCTGGAATCTGGCAACTGAAAGGATATTGTTTTGGTTCCAGATTAAGTCAGAAAATATACTAAGTACTCTTGCACACACTTAGGAGAGTGGCTGTAATAATAATTCTTGATTTCAAAGTTACTCTTTGAGTTGCACCAGGAGGGCGGTCCACAGAGCTTTTCATTTTTTTCTCAGTCAGACAAGCCATCCTGGAGCCAGTGAAAATGCAGTGCTGATGTCTATCGGCTACACAGGAAAACAAATCCAAGGAGGAGGAGGCTAGGCGTCTGCCCCTTGCTTTGTCTTAATGTGTTTCCTTTTGGAAAATAACCTCACTCCTCCTCAACTGCCATCCTCCTCCTGAACCTCTTGGTCTGGAGGCTTGAGCATACCATGGAGGTGAGGATTCAGGACTTGAGCAGACCGCAGGAAAGCTGGTGTTTTATCAGTGGTTCAGCTTACTCACGTGTCCAAACAGCATCAGCTTCACTGAGAGTCTGCTGTCAGTGAAAATGACCCGGATTACAGAAAACAGCTGCTTTTACTTATTACTATACAAAAGGGTATGAGGAGAAATCTCAGCTATAAGAGGTAGAGAATTTTTGAAGTGTATTAGGAAGACATGCTAATGACATCTGTGTTATCAAGGCAACTTGCTAGTCATTTAATGTCATAACACAGAAAACTGGCCAGGTTGTTGGACAATTAAACCATTCAATAGCTACTATCTCACAGTGTTGGTAGCACAGACATTCTCGTTCCAGCAACAACTTCAGGACATTGATTAACAGCTATTGAAGACAAGCTTTACACGCTAATTAAAATAGAAGATTTTCAGATCAGCGAATCTTAACTGTTTGCATTCAAGTGTTTTAAAAGAGCTGTCTAGGAAACTCTTATCAACAGTTACTGTTGATATTCGTGATAATTTTTGAGCACTGCAGTTCAACAATACTGAAAAAGCAAATGCTGTGCCAGTATTTGAAAGGTGAATTGGGTGGCCCAGGTATTTAAAAATGAAAAGGGACTGAAAAACAATAAAACATCTGTCTTGGAAGTCAATCAGTTAAAAATTAAGGGAGAGTAATATAATACTAATCAATGTGGGTGGAGGGAAAATGGTTTGTGCCAACATTCCCCTCCCCCCCCTTTTTTTTGTTTTTTTTTGTTAAAATTTGTTCAGCAAAGCTGGTGATGCTTTTTTCTGTTAAATCTTTGAATATGTCTCAGTTGTCATTTTGAATTCAGATATATACTCTATAAGTTTCCCTTTCATTTAACTATACAAAAAAAATCTTTAGGCTTCAAAGTGGCAAATGTTAAGCAGAGAATTAACACTAAAATGTTGCTGTGATTTGTTTCGTGGTCCTATTTATTATCAGTGAGCGATCAAGGAGAACATAGCTACTGATGAAGTTTGGAGATGATACAGACTGCGAATGTAATCAATAAGGAGCTACATTGCTGATGCAGAACCGTTTGGGTAGTTGGTTAGGATAACCTTTTAATATGAACAAGTAAGAAGTTATATGCCCAGGAATGGACTGTAGACAGGGCTTGCAGTACCTGTGTTTGTGGGAGGGTTAGGACAGAGGCTTTGTCCTTTTTATAATGTGCATCACTGATAACTGCACGTGAGGTCGTTGTTTCATGCAATGGTCAGTAAAACAGATGTGGTATATACCTCTGGATGCCAAAATAAGGGAATGCCAAGTGAGGACAGGATGATCCCATTCTCTAGCTGCGTAGCTACCAGGGAAGGGTGGTCTGAGAAAGGTACCAGCTTTGAGGCCATCCTGTGAATGGAAGAGAGGTGCCAGAAATGCCTCTGGTCTGGAAGAGCAGAGCTGAGGTATAGTGTAGGAGGGGTCTCCTTGTCCAGCCATCACATGCCATAGCCTGGGAAGCTGCACAGCAGTATAAGTGAGCACTGGAAACTACCAGGGCTTCTGAATTGGACACTGGGAAGCCACAGCCCAATTTCTGCCTGCTGAGCAGCTAAAGGCACATGTGCCCATAGCCTGTCCTTACTGCAATTTCTTCTGCTTTTTCGTGATGCCTGGGAATTGTGTGTCCTGAGGCAGGTCTTCATCTCCTCCTCTTCCCTGGTACCACTCACAAAGAGCAGGAACTGGTAAACTCCAGATCCTGTCCCACGTTCTCAAGCCTGGCTGTAAAAGACAATGTCTCAGGAGAGACACTCATGAACTGAACTTTTTCAGGCCAATAAGAATGATTAAGAATCTGGGAAATAGGCCTAATGGAAGATTCAAGAAAACATAATTTATTTTTATTAGGCTTGATAAAGGTGGATGGACAGAACTGCTTTCATAGCAGGCTCTTTAACTTAGCAGTCAGTGGTCTAACAAGACACAGTGGCTGCAAATTGGAGCTGAGTGCAGTCATACTAGAAAACTAATGCATTAAAATCTTCAAGCCAGTCCATCTCTCTCTCAAAACACAAAACCAAAACCCAAACCAACCCCATCAGACCATTTTCTGCACAATTCCAGTAAATTTCCCCAGCGCCAGTTTATTAAGATTGCCTTAAGTCTTTTAATGACATTCTGTTCATTTGATAGTGATTGTCAGCAGGATTTGAAACTGGAATTGGCATCTCCCCAGCACAGCTCCATATCATCTCACTTGAAGAGTCAGCTGTTGAAATTCCTTCGTGAATCGGCATCGGGGCATTCAGGCAGGGAGGTCAGGGTGAGCATGCGTTTGGCAGCTAATGATGAAGCTATGGGTTATGTAGACCAGCCTGTCTGGAGCTGCTCTCACAGTGTACTTGAACCTACCACCCTGTATAAAGCAGCTGAGAGCATAACAGACTTGGAAACTGTTTTCCGTTCTGATCACTGGTCTTAGCTAGTCATCCAGACCTATGGACTTATCTTGTAATGAGGGAATTGGCACTTTCATGCTTTATTCATCCTTTGGCTTCTAGGCTGCAGTGACTATGAAAATAGCGAGGCAGATGTGGAGCACTTTGGATGGCTTTTCACTGCAGCTCTGGTCCTGCACAAGTGAAGGCACACCCAAGTCTATGAACTTGAGTTTGGTGAATGAGGGCTGATTAGGCTGCAAAGGGAGTAAGAACTGCGTTCACCCTCTACAGTCTTGCATCTGGAGGTTTGGATGCACCTTTGCAGGTTTAATCTCTGAGATTCTCTGGATGTATTAAAATCTCCAAGAGAGTCCAGGGAAAGTGGGACATAAACCTTTGCTTTTGGACAGTGGATGAGCTTTGACAGCAGGCTAGCTTAGCTGCAGGGTGGTGTTCTCGGGGTCTGCCAACAGACGCGTTCTGTGAAGCGACCAGAACATTAAAAGGCAAATCCGGATCAGTGGTAATTAAAAGATGGTATTTGCCACAACATCGCAGAGGAGCTATTACTAAGGATAAGCACGTTTAACTGGCAGGTTCATCTCCTGAGTAGTTGGGGTGAGGGAGCTACCTGCCTCACCGATCCCAAATGTTACAACTTCAGAGTGATTTGAAAATAGCACAGGGAGCAGAGATAGCGACAGCAGCATGTTGGTGTTGAGACAGCTGGGCTGGATGGCTCGGATGAGTACAGGCTCGTTAGCCTTGAACCTGTACCAGAGCAATTAGTGGGAAAATCGTCATGGAGTTCAGAATTTAGAAAAGATCTGAAATGTCACAGAATCATGGAATGGTTTGGGTTGGAAGGGACCTTAAAGATCCTCTAAAGATGACCTAAAGATCCCCCTCCTGCTATTGGCAGGGGCACCTTCCAATAGAGCAGGGTGCTCAAAGCTCCATCCAACCTGGCCTGGGACACTT
>NW_010391267.1:33171-65786 GCF_000710305.1 Buceros rhinoceros silvestris | reverse complement strand
GGGCAGGTGCACCTGCCACTAGAGCAGGTTGCTCAAAGCTCCATCCAACCTGGCCTGGAACACTTCCAGGGATGGGGCATCCATGATTTCTCTGGGTAACAACCTGTTCCAGTGTCTCACCACCCTCCAAGAACCCTCTTGGGGCTTGCATCCCTGCCTCACTGGGTAAGTGAAAAAATTATCAAGTACAATGAACGCTAGCAAACATGTCTTCATGTAAATGTTTTCTGGTCAAACAAATCTAATTTTGTTTATTTTGGAGATGTGAGTATAGAGTAACAGCTTGTTTGCAGCCTGCTTAACATTTTGTATTGCACGTTATTTAGAATCTTGTGACTTTCCGATTTATCTCTAAAAAAAATAGCAAACACAGAACAAGATTAAAAACTGGCTGACATTTATCAGAAAGTAATTATCAGTAGGAAGCCACTCAGGTTGTAGTTTGAAGGGCTTCCTCCAGGATTAGCAAGATGGATGGTAGTAAGTGAGAATCACTGCATATAAAATGTGTCATGATTGACACAAATGCTGGTTAGACAGTCAATAGCTGTGACAGGCCTGTCACGGTGTGATCGGGATCACTTAATTCACAGAATCTGTTTAAAGACAATGCATTTTAACTAAGCCAAAGGCAATTCTGCACCTGGGGACAGGGAATGCTTAGCACACAGGTAAAATGTGAGACTTAAAAAAGAGTCAGAATAGATGTGTTAGTGATAAAATAGCCAGTCAGCTCCATCAACCCCCAGAGCTTGATTTTTAGAGACAAATTGATCTTAACCCGGTTTTAACCGTCTAAACAAGAAGCACAGTCATGGGACACAGACACACACACACGCACACCGGAAAAAAATCAAACCCCAACCCACACTAGCATAGGACAGATCACAGAATCCTAAAAGAGGTGGGACAAGATTGCCTCTGAAATTCTCCCTTCCTCCCTCTCTCAGCTGAATTCAGAGATTCTGCTCAATAACCTTGAGATGGCTGAAATAACGTGAGAGAAATTTATTTTGGTAAGACCAGTACCATAATATCACTTCTATTTTCTGGTCTCCATCTTCTTAAAACATCATTGGTTTAACGAACAAGGTGCAGGTAAGAGACCCAAAACTTGATTTAAGTGCGGCATAAATGCCTTGTGGTGGGATAATGGATGAGCTTAAATTGCTCCATTTATTGGAAAAGTGATTGAAAAGTGACTTGATTACAACGTATAGGTACTTTCAAAGGGAGAAAACATCAGGTATTAAAGGCTCTTTAGCATAGTACAGAAAGTCATAAGAACAAACTGGTAGAAGCTGAAGGCAAATTCATATTAGAAATTAAGCAGCAATATTAATATCATTTCAGCCACAAAATAAGTTACTATCTTCTGTACATAAGAAAAACATTTATCTGTTTGTGATACAGAGGAGGTCAGGCAAATTTGCCAGGTTGTCTCTCCTGACCCTAAAGCTTAGGAATCTGTAAAACCAGAAGTGTTTTACTCTTTTCAAGGGTTTAGTTTGAATCAAACCAAGAAGTTTTAGATTAAATAATTTTAAAATACATGATGTGGAAGTAATCACTCTCTGCATTATTCAGGGAGAGCAGACTTAGATTTCCAGATGTAATAATATTTCGGCCTATGAGGCAATGGGAAAACTAGAGGCATCTCAGAGAGCCTTGTGTTACTTGGCATTAATACTTCTAAACATTTCTGATACCTTCTGTGACATTGCCGGCTGCAGGTGACAGTGACAGTGTCGTACCCCACAGCAACAGCAAGATGAGGAGGCTCTGTTGGAAGGATGTTTCAAATAGTGAGAGCTACTCAAGCCCTTAAAGCTCATCCTTTCTTGTTACGCAAGGCTGCTCCGGAGGTGTTTGTTTTACACATATTGCACTGATTATGCCCAAAAGAGATGCATAAATTGCCCCTCCTCCCCACCCCGCCTCACCCCCACTAGAACATCATCACAGGGAAGCAGGTGTTTTCCCACCATCACTCCTCTCTTCCTTTCCACATCAAGTTGTTTGTAATTTTTAGGCTTTTCCACGTTTATGGAGTAGGCCGGTGCTATTGCACTGCTCTGTTAGTTGTGTTACTTTAGGCAAAAAGGTGTTCGTGTTGGGTTACAAAGTGACTGTGCTACAGAGGTGAATGTACGGAGTGCAGTATTAAGTAAAACTTAGTAGAGATTCTCCTAGATTACTAATTGCAAGTTTTTGTTTTGTTTTCCTGACTGCTATCACATACAGTATTAATACTTTATTGCATTATGTGCCTTTAGTGAACAGTTTATTTTTTATTGTAATAAGATGAAAATAGGTTACCATTTTTCTGAGGATAGGAATAAAATTAGCTCTTATTTTATCTTCCACTAATTTTGGATACTTTGATGACTGGGTTCTTTTTGTAGATTTTTTCTTTTTTTATGGTCACTGTTTGTATTCAGTGCACATTTCCAGAATTCCTTGACAATCTCAGTGCAGCAGAGATAGGGGGACCACACGGTTACCAACTCTTATTTAATATTTGGTCTTAGTGATTCATTCCTCAAATGTAAAACATCTGATGGCAAAATCAGGAAGTCTGGGGGATACCAGCTGTGCAAGCATGGTTTTCCTGCTTGTTTCTTCAGTGTCTAAATAGCAGAGATTTTATGTTAGTTTGTGATTTGAGATCTTTTATTACATTATATTTACTAAATACTTAATTAGTGAAAATTTATTCAAATCTTGACCATGTTGGTCATGGAATCTTATTTTAATGTCCACTTTTGCTTTGCTTTTTTCATTCTAGATAAACTTTCCTTGGAAGGAATAGTGGTGCAACGGGCTGAATGCAGACCTGCAGCTAGTGAAAATTATATGAAACTGAAAAGGTAGGTGTGCTCTGTTACAAAAGGATATGTGATATCTGACTGATGCTTTTACTCTTGCCTTACTAGGGATGGAGAACTTCAGTATTTTCATGGTTTTATGGAGGATTTATACAGGATCAGAACTGTTCTTGCTTTTGGGGTGGATTTTTGGGAAGGAATGAAGGCTGGCCGTGGGGCTTGTACCTCCCTCTGGTATTGTATTGTCTGGTGGGACGAGGTAGACTTCTGTGTTCCATCCTGTGCTTCTTCATACCTGAATGTAGGAACGTATGGCTGTATTAAAATGTCATTGAAGCTGAATTTCCTGGTGACTTAAAGGTTTGCATGGGCCTTCTTGAGGTTTCTGTGTGGATTGTCCAGATTTAATTCCACTTAATGCCGTGCTGTGCTAGATGAAGAGCACCTCTGAAAAAATATTTTAAATGCCTAAAATAGGAAAGAGTCCATGGGGAAGTGCTAGACCTAAACTGGCATGCTTGCTAGAAAAGGTAATGGCTGAAAATGCCAGCAGTCGCATGGAAACTCAAAGACATACATTTAACAGGCTTTTGGATGTTTGATCTGATACATTTAGAATTTACCATGTGATTCATGTATCATATGGATAATTAACTTGATGATGTTCTCTAGAAATAAATCAGATTTGGAATTGAATCGTGCATTATATTAGATACATATTTATATATTTTAAGTATGTGAGTTTTAATTAAATCACCTTTTTATATTGTGAGCTTGTTGTAAGAAGAGGAATGCAAAGCAGAAAATTTCAGGAAGTGAATCATCTCTGACTAGTTTTAGAATTGTCAGAAGAAATGGAGAACGGGCAAAATGATGTTTTTCCCCAGTTCCTGATCTGTTTTCTGTGTATCATTCAAACACTACATTTACAGTACTGTGTGTTTTATTGTCCTCCTCTGTGATCTAAACTGCTCCCCAGTATTACTTTACCGTGTTCATTCAATTCTGAGACTTTATGTTCTAGACGTTGGCAAATCAGTACCATGAGTTTGCTCAGGTACGATGAACTGCTTCGCTCAACTGAGGTCTGTGATTGCCATGATTTTTGTCATCAGTGTGAAAAGGCGTATGAAGCAAATGTGATGTTCCTAGAAAATAACTCATTTCAATCTGACAATTCTGAATGTATACGAATATAGTCTGTGGGATGTATTTGCTGCGTAATTGTTTTAATCACAGGTTGGCTGACAGAAGTGCTTTTTGCATTTTATACAGTTTTCTATTAGTTGATTCTTGTGGTAAGGCCTCAGCAGTGGACCAAAACAAAGCTGGTAGCTTTAACGGCTTACAAGTCAAAGTTTGAATTTTTCTACTTTCTGTCATGCACGCATGCATGCAGCCCCTCCTGGTCTCTGATTTTGTGTGTTCAGCTCCTATAGGAGCAACAAAGATAGAAACCTGACGGCAGGATTTTGTGTTTAGAAGCACTGGCAGCTGAAAACTGATGGTACCACTGTTTTTACTTCCCTGAAGAAAAATTGTCAGGCTGTGTATACCTGGTTTCTAACTTCCTTTGTTGTTAAAGATTTTTTGCCTTTTACCAAAAATAAATAAAAATAATCTTATCTGGTGGGAATCAGCATGAGATTTAGCAGATTTAGCAGTCACAGCCTCAGAAGAAATTGGTTTACGTCCAAATACCAGCCTTTGGTGTTTGAGTAGGAGAACGTAAATTTTCATTCTCTTTACTCTCTCCTATCCTCAAGATGCTGCAGTTTGTATTTGTGCTTAAAAAAAGAGACATCATTGAAGATGATGCACATAAATTGTAGAACTGTGTTGTATTAAACCATTTTTATTCACTTTTCTGTTTACTATTATGCTTTACATGAAAGTGACTCTCCAAAGGTGGAATATTGATAAAATAGCAAGTGCATTGTGTAGGCTTTAAGTGCTACAATAGTAAGTTAAGTTGGGAAGGAAATGAAATCAAATGATAAATGCAGTTGCTTTAAACTTTGAAGATCTAGAAAATTAAGTTAAGCTGCACACTCCAATAACTGTAATCATTTGTCTTCTGAGAACTGGCAGTGACCAAAAGGGATTAAATACCTCCCTGGTATTTAAATGCAGATATGGATCCCATCTATTTTACAGTCTGTATCTAATGGGTATGTGGCACGGTGTTTGATTTCCATGCTGCTCTGCAGAGTTTCAGTGAGGGGATAAAGTGATGTCTTGTGATGGGGCTGCCAGCAGTGAGGTGGGAGATGCATGATGAGCGGCTTTAAGGATGGGTAGTGAGAACACATAATTTAGTGACATGCATGGGTAAAAGTGTCATCAAATGTAGCAGAGCAGAGAGTTTTTACCCAAGGAGCAGCTTTTGATGCGATTACAGGAAGGGTGTAGATGGCTGATGTTCAGAACACTTTGAATGTGAGGTACATTTAAATGTGTGTCTGGGGATAACTAGTCAGAAAGGTAGAAAAAAGGCTGTGTGTCCTTCACTTGGTGTTTTCCATTTTGGAAGTTTTGTTGTTGGCAGGTTTTTTTTTTTCTCCATTTTCAAGAACTTCAAGTTCCAGAAGGGGAACAGATACCATGAAACACTTGCTATCCTGCACTAGCAAAGCTTCATGATACAGTATTTTTTAACAATGTGTTTGTAATGCCTTAATGATTAGTTCTGCGTTTGCAGTTACTGCTGGTGATGCTATTGTGGCTAGCTGGAAAATAATACATGGTTTCCAAGCACCTGTCCTAATTTCTGTCTTGTGGGAGTGGATCTCATGGTCCCGCTTAAAAATATTTGGACTGTGTGCTGAAAAAAATAGGCAGACTGTTCCCAACTGTGGGCGGTTTTGCTGCGTGGTGGTTACAGAATATGTTGTCTCTACGCTACTCTTTCTGGTTGGTACTTTCCCTCTTGTCCCATCAAGCCCTGAGTCAGATAGGGAAGATGGTGACACGTGAACTGTTGTAGCAGAGGGTGTGTGTCACAGATGGAGTTACATGCATGGCTCATTGTACAGCACACACTGTATTTGCACCTGCCTAGTGCCCACTCTGTCCATGTCACCTTGGGTAGGCTGCCTTTCACTTCTTCCACGCTGCCTTAGGCAGGCTCCACATCCACCCAGCCAGTCCCACCCAAACTAGACTATTTTCTTCATCTTACTGTAATCAGCTTTGTACCATGGGGAGGCATTATCTGTCCCTTAATTTTGTCTTTTTGAGGCTTAAAAGATTTTAGTTTCCATTACCTTCATGAAATGATCCCAGTGTTTCACTGCCTTGAGATTAATGACTTCGCAGAGATAGAGGTCCTCTGAGAGGCTTCTCTGCACTGGCAAGCACAGCACATGGGGAGACATTCAGGATCCCCTCTGATTCCAGTTGACTTGGAAGAAGATGAGAATAAGATTTTGATACTCCCAAGGGGCTTTTGCTATGCACAGAAGAGGGAAAATGGGGAACTGACATTAACCCCATCTCAGATTCCCTCTGCCAGATTACCTGTTTCTGTCCTTGTACTGGTCCTCACATCTGTTCTGTTCATCCCTCTGACCACAGTGACCATTCTTCTTCCCCAATTCTTTCTCTCAGTCCCCTTTTCCCATTTCTGTTTACCTCTGTTTCTCTATATCCTCACAGAAAGATTTTTGTTCTCAAAAATAGTTTGAACAAAGCAGTATCACATCTACTTAAACTACATTTCATTTTAAGGAAAAGTTAAGAAGAAGAAATCTCTGGGATTGACTTCTGCAAAGCTCCAATTCAAACTGACATTGTCAAGTTGAATAGCCACAGTAGGTCTCCAGAACTGCTCAGGTCCTTTGCAATGGTGTGGCCAGGCACTAGGCTCATAGTTCTCAGCGGGGGGGTAGTTTTGAATACATATGCAAAGTGCAGCTCAAGCAGTTGTCAAATGCAGTGCTTGATAGCGCTTCCTCAGCAGTAGTGGGTGGCAGGCAAAAACCAAAATAAAATCAGAGCCCTTATTTCATTCTCAGACGTGCTAGTGAAATGCTGGTCCCCTTTCAAAATAGATTTTGGGAGACTCTGATTCAGCTATACATGATCTAAATTTCTGAACTCTAATCATTAGTGAAAACAGTTTATGCCAACATGGCAGCTTGTAACAAAGCTGCAAGAATTCCGTATGTATTCTTGCTTTTTCTTTTCAGTGTTTTCTACAGAGAGCGTGATGAAAGTCCTTAAAAAAAGCTACTGGAAGAAACATGCACAATAGTCTTTTAGGAGAAGTGGGTTGCAAAATGTTCTAGAATAATTAATCAACTTCCATGTTTGAAAAGTCACATTTCTTTACAACCATGTGACAGAGGCCATTGGAAGTCCTGACACTTGATGGTCTAGGCTAAGCGAGTGGAATTTAATTAGTGCAGAAATGTTGCTGTTTTTCTCTAAAATACTGTGAGATTATTGGCTGACTGACAGTTCAGCGTATTGCTGAAAATGAGCATTATGCCAGGTTTTTTACCAAATACCCCCTACTAGCAAAAGAAAATGAATAATTTGACTAGCATGCCACTTCATATATGTTCCTGTCGATATGCTTAGTTGGCTATGAATTCCCTTTCAAAATAAATACATATGAATACATTTGTGCATTTTCCACAAAAGCTGATATCCTGCACAATTGCCATTCAGTTTGTTTGAAGTGGGAGACCATTTTTACGCAAAGCTGAGATTGCACCTGCCTGTCAGTCAATGCAACCTTGATTTTTGAAGTATTGACTATCGATTTGTCTTGGAGTAAGATTCAGCATAATACAGAAAAGACGTTTCCTAGGATATTTCGTGTAACTCATCGTTAAGTACAAAGAATTATTTTTTTCCATGTGCTAAAATATTTCCAATCCAAATTTTTCCTGGACATTAATGTGTAGGTTGTTGAAAATTATCTAATAATCATGTTCATAAGGGTTAAGCTGTACTGTTGAGAGATGTATTTTCTATTTCCCTTATGCTCCTGGACACCCACCAGTTTTTACAGATCAAACAAGTACCATTCTACTTGTGAGCAACTGGGCTTCAAAGTAGCAGGCACACTAGTACTTAAGTTTTTTTGTCCATTTTTGATCAATTTTTACGTGTTTTGAGTAGAGTAATGGAGAGGAGCAAGTGAGAAGAATAAGGTTAAAGTGAGATGAGTTCAACAACACGGAGGAGTGGTTATTCCTGATTTCAGAGGTCGGGAATGTTGCTTCTGTTGGTTTGTGATGTATTTCTTTGTGATCTTAGTCTCTTTTCTCTGTCTCTTGTCCTTTCCATTTTGTCTGTCATCTTTTATTGTTCTTAAAAGTCCTGGATTCTGAGACTGGATTTCAATAGGTCTTTTATATTACCATGGTTTTTGTTCAGAGATACGAAAAAGTCCTAATTTTGGTCGCGGCTTCCAGCCATTATTATAATGCTAATAAATAAGGAATAACTACTGATCATGATGCAGCAGGTATTTTATCATGTTTCTCTTAAACCCCATTGTTGTCTCCAGCTTCTAGTAGTCAGGTGCATATGGACTAATTGGGGCAGAGGGTGGGAGCGTGGGGGAGGGAGGAGGAGGAACAAAGAGACATTGAACTTTCTTATTTTTTTGCAATATACCTTCTAGCCTATGAATCATGTTAGTTATGGAAACTGATATGCTCTTAAATTTTGGGAGAAACAGTTGATCTGATCACTGGATCTCAGTTTCCTTCCTTTTGCAAATGCCTGGAGATAGAGGATGAAAAAAGTAGGTTTCCTTGCTGGCTGACATACCGTTCTCCTTTTGTTTTACCTTTAAAATGTCTCTGTTACAGTGGCATGAAATTTGCCTTTTTTCCATCTTCTAAATACCATCATTTCCAGGTAAAAGGCACAGAATCACAGGGTGGTCAAAGTTGGAAGGGACCTCTAGAGGTCATCTGGTCCAACTGCCCTGCTCAGGCAGAGCCACCTAGAGTGAGTTGCCCAACTCTGTGTCCAGGCACCCCGATCATCATCATCATGGCTTGGCTTTGCGAACGAAGATCTGGGAAGGGCTTTTCCCACGCTCACTGCAAGCGATGAGTGCACCCTTCGATCCTGTGCGGTGGGTTTTCTAGGTGAGGCGCAGCGTGCGCGGAACTGGCTCCACCCTTTACACCTGAGGTTCATCTGCCAGGGCCTAGTGAGCTTGGACGGTGACAGCGAAGTCCTCGGGTCGTAGGTTTGGTTAGAGTGTCCTTCTCTGAGATGATGGATGCCTTACAGGGCTAAAGGAGCTCCATCTGCCCGGGTTTGGAGTCAGAGTTGTCCTTCTCCTAGGATGGCTGCCCGAAGGCTAGTGAGCCCATCCTGCCCGTGGACACACTTTGTCTGACCCTTCAGTTGAGACCTGTCTGGCCTGGGAGACCCCACTGGAGGCACATGCCACCACCAGCACAGCTCTCAACCTCACAAGGGCATGCAAGCTCCTTCCCCATGGCAAGGGGGTGCCCATGAAAGAGTCGCTGCTCTACCTCCGGACATCACAGACCCGGGCACGGGGCGACCGGGGCCTGCCAAGAACGGGAGTCCTGGAGGAAAGGCACCCCTGAAATTGTGTGGTAAGATGCTGCTGGATGTTTCTCGGTAGTGGGCATACTGAACATGTTCTGTGGCTTTTAGAAAGGCACAGGGATGAGAAGAGTGTAGCATGAAGGTCATTTTCAGAAAGACGAGGGATGCATATTTAAGAAGAGTTTATGGTAAATACTGCATGGATTTTTCCTTACTCCCTGGGGAAGGAAATCAATACTTGTGATTGGAGATTTCTCATTGTCCCGTTCTTTAAACATGGAATTCATGAAACAGTATTCCTCTTCTGCTGGTTACATTGCTTCTTTTCCCTCCTATCAGATATGTTGCATTTAAGAAGACATATGTGTTGGCTTTGTGGTAATTAGCCAAAAAGCATCCATTTCCTTTTTATCAGCTGAAAGGGACGAGGCTATAAATAGTCGCCCTGGAATACATTCAGGCTTCAGTCGTAGCCAGCTTCTTCAGGCTGAAAAAAGCCTCATTCAGTACCAGTGCTCAGCACCAGAAGTTCTGGGTGCTTGCTCTTGCAGTAAAACTAAATGTCAGTGGCACAGATTCCTTCTCTTGAAACCAAAGTCTTTGGCATCATAAAGTGCTGGAGGTTTGTTTTTTTTTTTACCTTAACTGTTACCAGGGCTACAGTAATTACAAGGATGACTCTGCAGCTAAGGTGCTTTCCAGATTTTAATAAGGGACTTGTTTAGTATTTAGGGACATCCTTCCTGTTCCCAGGGCAGCTCCAGTTCCTTCCGTTCTTTTCCATTTCTATTATGAAAGAGACATTATAATGAGTGAAAATCTCTGAGAAATTGTGGTTTTAACTATCATAACTTATCCTGTGTTACTAGACATACTAACCTTCTGTCCTTTCCGTTTACCATCATGCTTGACCCTGTCAGGGAAGGTGGGATAGCTAGCTGGTATAAAAAAGGCCATTTCTACATCGGTGTAAGAGTACAGATGTAAATCTGTGGTTTCTTTGTTGCAGAGCAGAACTCACTGAAGCTTATGGATCTCTTCCTAGCCGGCATGCCAGATGCTGTAGTCATGCTGCGTACTGCTGGTGTTCTGGGTTCTGCAAAACTGCTTTGGCAACTACCAGGCTGACGAGCTCAAATTTACACACTATGTAGAATGTCAGCACCACAGCACATCTTCTATTTTTAAGCAACTTTGTTCACATACTACTGATGATATTTTCAATTTGTTGAGAGATCAGTAGACTAGTATCGTCCAACAGTTGCCCTGCTGCCAAGGAGCTCCAAAAATGGTATGATACCATGGAGTACTAAGAGTTATCCTTGTGCAACATCAAAGATTAGAATCGCCAAGTGGGAAGCTCTCTTAGCGATGTGTTTGTTTCCTAGCTTATTAAAATATTTCTGAAATTCATGGAACTGCAGGAAGGCACTAAAACGGTGTCCCGAAGTATGACAGGGTACATAAGCGTCCATCCAAATAGCTCTTGTTCCTTGAGATGTTGCCAAGGTCAAACAAGTTCATAGATGACAAACCATTTCTGGTTCTTTCTTGAGGGAATGTCTGTCTATAGGATGCCAGTGCTTCTCAAACTGAGATTCTCTGTGATCAGAGGGTGATTTAATTCCCAAAGGCAAAATTCCAGCAGGAGCTTAACTCCTAGAATGACACAGGACCAGCTACACCGTCAGGGAAGTAAACAGAGATATCTCCTGTGTTCCTCAAAGGCTCTGTGGGTGGAAAAGATCCCAGCTTTAGAAATTAATCACAGCATTACATTTTGTAGGATGGTGAAGGTTTTAGAGAACCTGTCATACAAGGAGCGGCTGAGAGAACTGGGAATGTTTAGTCTGGAGAAGAGGAGGCTCAGGGGAGATCTTACTGCTCTCTACAACTACCTGAAAGGAGGTTGTAGGGAGGTGAGGGGGTCGGTCTCTTCTCCTCTCCAGAACGAGAGGAAATGGCCTTAAGTTGCGTCAGGGGAAATTTAGGTTGGATATCAGGAAAAATTTCTTTACACAGAGGGCCATTAAGCATTGGAACAGGCTGTGTGGGTAGGTGGTGGAGTCCCCATCCCTGAAGTGTTTAAATGCTGTGTGGATGTGGTGCTGAGGGACATGGTTTAGGAATCCTGGCAGTGTGGAGTGAATGGTTGGACTCGATGATCTTAAACGTCTCTTCCAACCAGATGATTCTGTGAGAATCTTTCATTCTCTAAATACCTGAAATATTCATACAAGATACTGAAACACTGCAACCATCAGTTAGTACTCAGATGCAGTCCTGAAATGTTTTCCAAAAGAGAAGGTATCATGTAGCCACCTGCCAGTGCTCGAGTCTGGGACAGTTCTAAAGTGGCTTTGGAGTTGAATTCAAATGAACACCATACATGAAAAATATTACCAAGTTACTTTTTTTCTGAGAGATATAATGTAAAATCCTTTGAATTTCAGTCATCTAAAATATCTAAACTCACTTTTTTCCCTTTGAATTATCCTTGCACATCTTGAAAGACGCAGAAATTAATATAAAGGACTGTTGCTTGAAATATTTCTTACACATATTCATGGGCACGCACAAGTTTAACTATGCTACAAAAACAGTGGTTTTCATATTCTTTGTATTCTCCATGCCTGCATTTAAATACAAACACATTTGCTTATGGCCTTAAGAGAAATATAGGCTGCTATTTTAATTCTGTTAACATCACAAAACCAGCACAGCTCTGAGGGAATGAGATGGTTTCTCTCTGAAATGGTATTTTATCGACAGAATGTGACTTAAATGTCAGTGCTGATTACGTGTAAATCATGAAAGTATTCCTTCCTTTTGAATCTGCATTGAGTTTGAAATTTGCAAGTTGTTATGTGCTTTTTAATGGAATAATTTCTTAAGTGAACTTTGTAGGCAGTAATCAGACAGTTCCTGGGGTTTCTGGTTATGATCTATTACGACATTTCCATGAAGCTGTTGCCTCCTTTGTTTGCAGTTAGTGGTTTGACTGGGATTTAATCTTTGCCTTTTCAGTAGCTGTGATGCTATGCCGAAAATGTTGCACTAAATGCTAAGCCACTACCATCAGTAGGACCTAACACAAATGCAGCTGCACTGATAAGAGTTTTACAGATCTGCTGTTAAGTATGTTAGTTGAATAGTACAGTGTCCATGTGAAACCCTTGTTGAGCTGATGTGCTTTATCCATACACAAAATTGGAATGAGAAGGTTTTCTCAGCTAACCTTGTACCTTGAATGCTATGATGTATCTTGATACGAAAGCTTAAGAGTGCTGTGGACTCGCTGCTGCTCAGTTCCTTCCTCCCCTGCTTCCCATGAGAGAAAGCTGAAACAAGCATGTTTTCTGACAACTATCTGTAATTGTTAAGGTTTCAGATCAGTGTTAGTTCAGTTTACAATTTTGTTTGAGTTTGGTTTTGTATAATAGGGTTGTCTTCTGTAGCATGCATGCATGTATGTAATATGCAAGGTCCTGCATCTGGGTCAGGGTAATCCCCAGTGTCAGTACAGACTGGGTGATTAATTGGTCGAGAGCAGCCCTACAGAGAAAGCCTTGAGGATATTGTTAGATGAAAAATTGGACGTGAGCCAGCACTTGCAGCCCAGAAAGCCAACCATACTCTGGGCTGCATAAAAACCAGGTAAAGCAAGGTGATTCTATCCCTCTACTCCACTCTCATGAAACCCCACCTGGAGTACTGCATCAAGATCTGGAGTCCTCAGCACAGGAAAGACATGGACCTGTTGGAGCAGGTCCAGAGAAGGGCCACAAAAATGATGAGAGGAACAGAAGACCTATTCTATGAAAAAAGCCTGAGAGAGTTGGAGTTGTTCAGCCTGGAGGAGACTCCAGGGAGACCTTACAGCAGTCTTTCCATAATTAAGGAGGTCTTATAAGAAAGACATAGAAAGACTTTTTACCAAAGCCTGCAGTGACAGTGCAAGGGGCAATGGTTTTTAAATGGTTTTAAGCGTGGATCTAGGCTGGACATAGGAAGCTTTTTGTTTGCTTGTTTGTTTGGTTCATTTTTTATAAGGAGAGTGATGAGATGCTTCAGTAGGTTGCTCAGAGAAGTTGTCATCACTGGAAGTGTTCCAGGCCAGGTTGGATGGAGCTTTGAGCAACCTGCTCTAGTGGAAGGTGCCCCTGCCAATAGCAGGAGGGGGATCTTTAGGTCATCTTTAGAGGATCTTTAAGGTCCCTTCCAACCCAAACCATTCCATGATTCTGTGACATTTCAGATCTTTTCTAAATTCTGAACTCCATGACGATTTTCCCACTAATTGCTCTGGTACAGGTTCAAGGCTAACGAGCCTGTACTCATCCGAGCCATCCAGCCCAGCTGTCTCAATACCAACATGCTGCTGTCGCTATCTCTGCTCCCTGTGCAATTTTCAAATCACTCTGAAGTTGTAACATTTGGGATCGGTGAGGCAGGTAGCTCCCTCACCCCAACTACTCAGGAGATGAACCTGCCAGTTAAACGTGCTTATCCTTAGTAATAGCTCCTCTGCGATGTTGTGGCAAATACCATCTTTTAATTACCACTGATCCGGATTTGCCTTTTAATGTTCTGGTCGCTTCACAGAACGCGTCTGTTGGCAGACCCCGAGAACACCACCCTGCAGCTAAGCTAGCCTGCTGTCAAAGCTCATCCACTGTCCAAAAGCAAAGGTTTATGTCCCTTCCAACCCAGCCCTTCGGTGGTTCTTGTGGCTCTATGAAAGTACTATACTGGATATGAAACTGGATAATCAGTTTCTTGCGTAAGGCAAGGAACGGACTCCTGCCCATGCACTGAAGGCAGAAATGCCGCATTGTGTAGGGGTTTTGCCTTGGAGGCAACTGTTCCAGGTGACTGCTCTGTACTTTCCCAAAGCTTCACAAAAAGCCTGAAATGTCAAAATACAAAGTTAAAATCAATAGTGCGGCACCTGAGAGTTGCCAGCTCCTCCTGTTTCAGGTGCTTGCAAACCATGAATTTGGAACCAAGGTATAGCATAAAGTGAAACTGATATTATATGCTGGTGTTTGAAATGAAAGTTTCCAGTAGAGTGTAATTAATATATCAAAGCTACAATTGCCAATTAAAAAAAAGGGAAGTATGCTCATTTCTACCCAGGTTTCTGACACACCTAAACAATAATGTTTTGCACTAGAAGTGATCCTGCACAACTGAATTAATATCCTATTGATACCCATTTGTATCACATGAGTATAAGCTGATCTATGTCACCTGCCCTATCAAAATTTGTTCATTCTTTCCTCTATGGGATCCATTGTCTTTACTAAGGTGGTGGAACATAGCTGTCCAAAGCCATGTCTGGGTGGGCCATCTCTGAATAATTTAGAAACCACTGTGGGCACAGACCAGAACTTTACAAGGTAGAGGAGGGCAACAGTGAAACCTGCGGCAGCAGACTGACTGAAGTTGGGATGTTTTGGAGGACAAACTGATACTTTTCAATTGCCCACTCTGTGTGTGTGTCTTTTCCATCCCCCAGTTTTCCTTCCCTTCTCTCATCTGACATACCTATCTCAAATTTTTAAGTGTGCCAGATGCTCCTAGCGCTGCCAATCACTGTTGAATATTTGCTGATTGGAGTTCAGGGTGGCCCTTTCTGACTGGAATGAAATTGCAAGAGAGTTTATCCAGGAGTCATTTTCATCAGCAATTTTAAAATATAAAGCAATTTAATTCTCTGTTCAACTCATACAATGTATTCAAGTGACAATTTACATTTGATTTTGCAAATAACTAATGCCAGAGATAGCAATCTTCAAATGTTATTAATTTAATAGTCCATCCTGGCAGACATTTCACGGAATTCATTCTGCTGCAAGTGCAAAAAGACCTGCCAGAACTTAACAGGTGCAGCACTATCTTGCAGGTCCTGGGCACACTGAAACAGTAATTGAGAGAAGTGTGAACAGACTGGATCCTAACCAAAGTTAATGCCAATGAAGTATCTGTATTAGGTCTTTGAATACTTCGGTATTTTTGTAGAAATATCTGGCTGACCCCTTTTTTAATGATAGTGGCAGACTCAGGAGGAACTGTACTCTGTGATTTGTAATACAAATTTGAATTACTGTCCTGCTGTTCCTTCAGATTGTGTGTGCTTGAGTGCTGACTGAGACCTTGCCGAGGAGGAAGATAAAGAAGAAATAGTAATGAATGAGGAGAAGAAACAGCTCACCAAAGAGCTTTCCTCTGCTCCTTCTGCTCTTGGACTGTATTCAATCTGAGGCTTTGCACAGCACTCCCATTAAGAGGCACAGGGAAGTTTGGGATTTACAGGGTTAATTTCTGTGAATACCATAAGGCCTTGGCTTCGTGACTCCAGTCTGCAGATGTCTGTCCTTCTGCAGATTTGGTTGAACCATGTTAACTCATGTTAGGATAAGTTAGAAGTGTGACAACAGCTGAAGAATGTAAATGTAAAAAAATAGGCTAGCATGAGTCCTTACCTTCTCACGAACACAGGCTCTTGTTAACCCTTAGACCATCATGACCGTGACAATGCATCACTTCAGATTTAAAAGCAGAGGAAGGTGAAAAAATCACTTGCGAAACTGTTTTTATGAAAAAACCCCAAAAATAAACAAACAAACAAAAAAACCCCCACAAAACCCTTCCCAAACCAAAAATGTTTAGTTGCGGCTAGAAGCAGTGAGATACATTTTGGCTGCTAAGCTAATTATTAGGAGTTCCCATGTCATATCTGGAAGAAGTAACAGAGAGGTTTCTGGCTTTCCAACAGTGTTGACTATAGCCGTTTCTGAGGTTAAGGAAAGTCCCGTCTTCGAAACCTGTTGCAAGGATGAACTACATATTGTAGTTCACTCAGTTTTTTCTAACTGGAAAACATGCAGGAGAAACGGGAACACAGAAATATTCATAGACAGATTTTTTTAATGTATAAAATGGGAAGAAAATCCCAGCTTTCTGGAAAACATTTTGAATTGAGAAGTCATCTTGAAAGAGAAATTTCAGTGTATGTGAGTGTAGGCAGGAGTATAAAACCGTGTAATAAAAATAGCAGACTATATGGAAATCAACACTGATATGTGGATGCGTACCTGGGTGATATCTGAGAGAGAAATATGTATTAGGTCTGCATTTATAAAATGCTTTTCAAAATTACAATAATTTTCAAATAATTGCTTTATTTTTAATTCTACTTTCTCCTCAGATGTTGGCTCTTCTTCTTACCTTTGGGAACTGCTTAGAAAAATGAGGTTCATTTATCTACTTTGCAGTTGGTCGCGCATGTTGGAAGAGGGACTTTTCAACAAAGTCCTTGAAAAGTGGTGCTCTATTCCTCTGAATTAATCTGCAGGGCATAAGTACTACATCTTAAAAGACTGAAACTATGATAAAAATGCTTAAAGCACTAAGGAATAGCTATATTGCAGAAATGACCTTTCAGCTGGCAAGAGGGTAGTTGATCAAAATAATGATTTTCAAAACAAGTGGGTGTTTTTGTAGACTCTCACAAAGCACAGCTATGGGTACAGCAAACAGAATTTTCATGCACAGTCTTTTTGGCATCAGTAGTGAAAGATACATTATGCAGATTGATATGAGGTTACCTTGTTTGTACTGTATAAAATAAACTGCCCTTCAAGTTCATTTGGTACACCAGCTGGGAAAACCATCCATACTTTTATTCAGCACTATTTAGTGATCCTCTTGCTGTACCTAAAGTCTTCAGAAAAACACATCTCAGATGTGGTCCTAGGTGTCATTTGGTTTTTGTTATAATGAGTGTGATGCAAGAGCAGCATCTGTCCTTGAAAATGCAATTTATGATAAAATACAGCTAATTAAATCCCTGGAGGATTTGTATTCACGCATGCTGAGAAACTGAACTGTACAGTTACTTCCTATTAAATCACAGCAGAATTAAAGTGCCTGTTTTAATTTCTAACTGTGTGCACCTAAACCCTTTTCCCCTGTCTTCCTACCGCCAGTGTAAAGTAATATGAAACACACTTTATTACTGCAATATGGAACGAGATGCGCAGGGCAACTTGGAGAGAAACACCTACAGCATAGTTATGCTGCCGCATAATGGAGTAGGAGTAATGGTGTAGGTTTTATAAACTGACGCCTAAATCACCCGAACTGAGTACATCATTAAAACCGAGTTTGTTGCTATTTCTTTTTTTCACCATTTTCACCTCTTTTATGTGATAGCAGACAAATATCCAGTGTAGTATACACTCTAGGGGGGTAAACGCTTCCCACAAACTGTACCTTAGCAAGGACAAAGCTAGCAGATAGTTCTTCCAGACTGGAGCCATTTTATTACAATCATGCACAGATATTTCTCACACACACACACCCCCCCCCATCCTGAAATATAATCATTGCTTGATATGGCACAGAAAGAATTATCAACCAATACATCCTTTTGCTGCTCTTAAAAAAATGCTACTTTGAATGCCACTTGGGTATTAGTTTGTACTCTGCAGAGGATATTTATTATATAGCATTTAGCTTTACTTTTTATTATGACTATTTCATTAAGCTCTATGTAAGTGAAATACTGGGCTAGGAAAGGATTTTTGTCAGCTGTTGTGTGTGTGTGCTGGTTTTTGTTCCTGAGCACACCTAAGAACCGATACTTGTGGAAAATGAGCTCTGCTTTTCTATTCAGTGAAGTGTGTTAGTTGCTGCATAGCCTGTGCTTGTGTAATCGAATTTGCCAGAACGTAGATTGGAATAAGGGAATTACTTTGTTTAATTACTTTATAGGCTTTTACAACTTGAGACATTGTTTTCTCTTACACTGTACTTCACATTTATAAATGCACATCGTACAACCGAAAGAGAGGTTTCACATACTTTAATTACTTAAGCATATCATTTGTGGAAGTCTAGAAACTGAAAAAATGGAGGGTAGGGTAAGGTTTTGGGGAAATAAATAGGTTTGCATTTTTATCCTCTGTGTGTGTAGTGGCACTTCAGCTATATCAAGGAAAGTAAGATTGGTGAAGGCTGCTTGAAAAGCAGCTGCTTGACCTAAATGGGGTGCAGTCATTCGTCTAAGTTGATCGGAGAAAAACAAACAAATCATGAACTGATCTACTGATACTATTTCCTAACAAAGATTTCAAACTTCAAACAGATAAAATATGCATTTCTTTTAATATAATAAAAAAAAAAAAAAGAGAGAAGTGAAACAGTAAGGAGTCACAGGTAAAGTGTTGCCAGCTCTACTGAATCCAGGATGGTATGTTTTAGCTACAGATAAACAAGTTAGGAAATCAAATGGCATACATATTTTACTTGTTGTTTTATTTCTCTGAAAGGATCAGTAAATTCAAACTAGTTTATGCTCCTCGGGGACTTCTTGGTCACTGAACATCTGGATGATGAGACTGGAACAAGGCCCTTAGGAATAATATTCTCTCTTGTACGGGAATACAAGCAAATGAAATGTATGTAACTAGTGATGTGTTCCAATCTGTACATAGGCAGCTGTGTGATTGGTACTGTGTAAATATTACAGAGATAACCATGAGTGATGAAAATCAGGAAGTGCCTCATTATGCATGAAGTAATTTGGAGTTACATAGATTATGGGCAGATCAATTTCAGAAACTAATGAGTGAAGCACAAGTGTCCTATGTATCATCCAGAGAAGATGAGGATTTATAAGCATATTTGCCCAAATATCACATATGTCACTGTTTTAGCAAAGGAATAAGCATAGAGTTCAAGTCTGGGGTTTAGAAAACCTGGTGAGCACAAAGCAGAAGTAATACTTGGCAGAGTTGTCCAAAACTTGCTAGAAAGCAAGTGCAGAAACTCTTACTAAGTTCGGAAAGACTTTCCAAAAGCGATTTTTTGGAAGCGAGGGAAACATCTTGTTACACAGTGAGCTTTGATGTTGATGTGGGCTTTTTGATGTATTTTTGTGACTATATAAAAAGTGACCCACATACAAGACATTTATTTGGCAAAGATTTAAAGGCAAAATTAAACAATATTTTGAATTCATGACCTGCTACACCAAGCATTTGGTTATTATTTTAGGGCCTAATCCCTAAATCCTGTCAAATCAAGGATGAACACTTCCATCGGGTGGAGCACGTATTAAATCCAGCCCCTTAACGGTGGTGTAGAATCTGATGTCTTAGCTGTATTTTATGTCCCTGTAATACTTGGTTTGACTTTTTCCTTTTCTCATTGATCTGCCTCTACTATGTAAGCAAAAAAGATACTGCTATAATGGTGGGGTTTTTTTCCTGAAACAAAATGCAGGGTGGAGGCCACCCATTCTGTAACACTGCCTTCAGAATGATTAAGCATTGCTTTGTCACTCAAATGCTCTTCAGATAACCTGGCTCTTCACACCGGCTTGAGAGTTGCATCTCATCCTTAATCACTATGAACACAAGTGAGTGCCCTGGACTATCTTACTGTCTGAATGAAATAAAATAAAATTAATCTGGCTTTGTTTTCAGTTTTGAGTGTGAAAGTCCCCTGTAAAAGGAATTAAGGCTAAAAAGGGTCATCTGCGCTGAGCTCTCAGGGAGCAGGAAATAAGCACACTCTTCTTTTTTGCCTTCTAGTAAGATAAATCAGTAGTTTTCATTCAAAGTGTAGGCATCTTTCTTACTTTAAAAAAGTAATGTTTTGCCTTACTTTTGTTCAGGATATTTCTGAAGTTGAAGGCAAAAAAATGTTGAAGGTTTGGCAGGATGCAATTGAACTTCCAGTTCATTGCAATATTAATAAAGGGAAAGAAAAGTCAGGGTTTAGAGGATTTAGCTGTATAAAAGCCTGTTGACAAAAGAATCATATTGTTCAGACATAGCTTCTGACTGCAGTAGATATAGGAGCTTTTTGGAGGCAACTCTGTCAAAGTAAATTACTCAAAACAAGCAGCTAGTAGGCCATCTCCAAGGAAAGTGAAGCTGTAGTCATTTTTTTAAAAATAAACAAGATTACAAGAAGAAATGCTTTACTCCATCAACAGTTTCTGTTCCTCATCAAAATAGCCTCGAGGATGCCCTATTTTGACTTCTGGATGGAGATTAAAGTGCAATAGCAGCTTCACTACATAATAGCAGCTTCACTACATAATAGCACCTCCACCTACAAATGGATGTGTTTCTCCTAAGAACTTACAGTATATGAAGAAAATTCTGTCTGTTGTCCCTTATTTCCTATGTGCAGTACTAGTATTTTATGTGGCACTCTGTTGGCCTCTCTTTTCTATTTGTTTGCATTGCATTTTAGATGGTCAATTTTATGCCATATTTTCAGGTGGGGAAATAGATGTATAAAGGAGCTGACGAGTCCAAATTTGGTGAGTGAACTGAAGGTTTTCCTCCGCACATTCTGCCACAAATTCTGTGGCATGGTCACTTCCCAGCTTCAGGCAAAAAGCAGGTTCATGTTATTTTCCTTTTTCATACAAGATGCTTCTTCCCTACAGATCTCTAAAGTGAAAAGCCTTACATTTGAAATAGGACTCGCTCGACTTGGAAAGTCTTCCTTTCCATTTCTCTTCTCTCTTAGACTTATTTCCAACCTTAGGATTGCAACAATATGTGTCCTCGTGTTGGATCCTATCCTTCTGTTAAGAAGTACCTTTGAGCAGAAGCTAATTAAATTTACCACACATTTCTACTGTCTTTTTCTCTCATCTACTGTAGCTGTTTATGACATTTGATTACTGTCCCAGTAATTAAAATTTCTCAGGACTGTCATTTCAAGTGAGTGACAAGAAATCACAACAATGTCTGGTATGTTTTTTCTTTCTGGACTGTGAATTTTATTGAGCTGGAGTGAGTGCTTAGCACATACAAATCTTCATCTGTTTCTTACAGACCTGCATGTAGCTGTGCTGTAGTTACAAAGGAGAGACTCTGTGGCTGCTCACTTCTGGAATGCTGTGGAGGGCATACCTCATGCCTTGCGCTGCTCAAGGGAAGGGGGGACTGCAGAGTCACTTCAGTTTTCCTGCTAAATCTAGCATGTTATGCGTGTCCAGTGATACACGTAACGTAATGTCACATTTCAGGCATATAACATGTTTTATGCCTCAGTGTCTCTGCTGGGTCAGAGCAAGAACTGTCTTACCAAATGTCACAGAGTTACCAGTAATGGGTGGGTTAGAGAAGACTATTAGAATGGAGCAAGCACCTGCTGCTTCTTCTCAGCACAGTCCTTGAGTTTTCAGCAGCTCATACCTTAAGGACTGTTGGGTTGTCCTGGTGTTTAACAGCCATCAATACAGTTATCTTTTGGGAATTTATCCTCTTGAGCCCATATGTACTTTTTACATCCACAGTTCCCTGCTGGAAGAAGTCCCATCATTTACTTACAGATTGCACGAGGAACTGATTCCCTGTGTTTGCTTTGAATTTTCCTATCCTATAGATTTAATGTCTGCCAGTTCTAGTATTCAAACCATACAGTTGTTCCCTTTTTATTATCTCTTGGGATCCAATAATTTTGTAGAGCAAAGTCATATCTTCATCTCTCATTTTTCTCTTTTCCAGCCCTGAAGTGTCCTACTCTTTGTTTTCTCTTACAATGTACCTTGTTCCATACCCCTAGGAGTTTATACTGGGACATATTAGTGCCTCAATAGTTTTTTTTCTTTTACTGTTCTTTGAAAGAAGACTGCCATTTTTAAATGAAATACCATTTCATTAATTACAGTATCTTACTGGCCTGGAAATAGTCATCCTCGCTACTGAGGATGCGTAGAATAACAATGCTGAAATCTCACCCTGGCTTCACAAGCATTTAGCTGAGTTTCATTTTTGTGATGCCGACATATCAGGTGAGCATTTGACCAATGTGTCAGCCTGACTTTTCAGCTGCTTATTAGAAGGGGTCTTCTATATGAGATGTGAGCATTTCTGAAGTCATCTATCCAACTGCCCTGATGGTGGGTGGCACAGCGAGCTGACTGGTCTGGAATTGCGGGGCTCTGCCATTTATGGGCAACTCAGGTGGCTGGACTGCCAGAGAGGAGGCACCACAGGTGCTCCAACAGCCTCTTGGCAGGAGTCTAGGATAGCTTTTGTCATTTTAGTCACCACTGCAAACCATGGAAATGGTACTTGTGAAATGACAGGAATTGCATTGATTTCAGTCAGCAGCTGCTGAGGATACTGGGAAAGCATATTTTGTTTTGGGAACATCATGTTTGGGTTTCCAAAACAAAATTGTGAAGGATTTCTGTTCCATGAAAACTTTAAGTGCTGGCTTACCTCCTAATTCAAGCTTTTTTTCTTCCTTGAAAACACAAAAAGCACGTAATAAAAATTCAGATTTCCAGATGGCTCTACTTATGCTTCAGTTGGAAGATTATTTCTCTCTTTTTTCTACATGTTATTAGTAAAAATCTTCATTATATCTTTGTTCTTTGCATTACTATTTTTCTCATCACTGCAATGACTGTTAGTGTCCCAGCGTGCTGCTTAAATTTTCTTTTGCCTAATTTCCTTTCATTACTTCGTTCAACTGCTTTTTTGTTTATACCCTTGACATCCACAAATGGTTATGCTTTTCAGTCATTCTGTAACTAAGCTATACCTGTTTGCCTCATAGTCTTCTGATTACAGAGTAAATATGCAGCTATGGAAAATACACATTCTCTAATGTATATTAGTAGAAGCAGATGGTGCAATCTGTTCATCTATGGAATTCAGTTTCTAAAACTGATTTAATCTGGTTTGCAGCAAATACCACTCTGGTACTGTCTGTCAGGGAACATGTGCGAAGGGAGAAATCCCATTTCAGGTTGTTTGTATTTTGTTGCTGTAAGGTGGTACTTCACGTGTTACTTGGGGTATTGCATACCAGAACACCTGTTGTAAAGGTGTGTTGTTTCGGTGCACAAGACAACATTCTTTGTTATTTGGTATTTTTATATATTATTGTTTTTCATTACCCTTTTTGCATTACAGAGCTGTGTACTGGCAGTCCTTTTTGCAAACCTAGTTTTCATGCAGCCGTTAATAGAATTTGCACTTGGGAAGAAATGATGGCAAATTATTTTCTTAATTTGTGAAGTGGAGAGGAATTTGAAATTAATTATAACAGTGTTTTGTGTAAATCGGTATTTTTCCCATTGTGAAAAAGAAGTTTCCTCTTTTTTTCTCAGAATGGAGGATTTTCCAAAATTATGAAGTTTGGAAAAGCTGTTTGTGTTCTGTTTCTGCTAAGCCAAATGCACAAAAGAATACAGTGTGTAGTGTCTGTCTCCTTCAGCTCAGATTATGAGGCATCCTGTAACCTCGCAAGCAGGAAGTACTTAGGCTGAAATGGTGAATTGCCATAGAATTCTTGAGGCTCTGTACAGCTGAAGCAGAGAAAGCTTTCTGCTCCCCACTTAGCACAAACACAAAACATTGGCAGCTCTAGATACAGATGTTGTGAGAAATAAAGATGGGAAAATGATATATAATTTATATTCCATTTCCTTCTGCACTTAAAGGATGTGGGAATCCTCTGAAATCTTACGGAGTTAATAAAATCAAAGAGTCTGGTGGAGTGGAGTAGCTAGTCTGAAAAATACTGCAGCAATAACATGATACAAAAGCACCCATTTGGAAGAAACCTGTTAGGCACCTTACCTTTCTGAGTAATTGCTTGACTGTTCTCTGCATTTTGAGAATTAAGTATTTGCTACAGCTGTTTCTTTCTGTTCTCTAGTGTGTCCTCAGCTCCTTTGAACTTAGGGCTAGAATTTAAAAATCAATCTCCCGCGCAATTCAAACACTGTCCACCAGCTCCAAAGCTGTCAAATGTCACGAATTTCACAAAAGGTGGTCTGTTTCCCCTTTGCCCTAGACATTGCTTATAACTTTATTTTTGTACAAAGCCAGTGATTAATACATGAGGAAAAAAAATTACTTCATGGTGATAATATTGTGTAAAAAGAAAGGAACTTAATAGGAGACATATGAGTGGGGAAAGCAAAAACTGCCTTTTTGTAAAGTACTAAGTGTGTGTGATATACCATGATCGTTCCTAAAAGTATGCCACATATGCCACTAAAGAGAGGACAGCAGTTCACATTGTTCTCTGCTGACCTATATTTACTGCTGCGTATCCTATGCAGGCCGCAGTACGTATACTGTTTAGTACAAAGGACTTCTCACATCGGTGATAAACGTTTTTTAAAAAATTTACAGGTCTCAAAATCTCTGATCCCAAGGTAACTTTCTGTAGCGTGGTGGGTTGAGCTTGGCTGGCCACCAGACACCCACCCAGCTGCTCTCTTACTCCTCCTCCTCAGCAGGACAGGGAGAGAAAATAAGATGGAAAAAATCATGGGTCGAGATAAAGGTAGTTCAATGAAAGAAATTAAAGCTTGTGTATGGAATCAAAGCAAAAATAAAGGAGGTTTATTCTCTACTTTCCATCAGCAGGCAATATCCAGCCACATTGTGGGAAGCAGGGCCCCAGTATGCAACACACGCCTTAATAACAAATGCCTCCCTCCTCCTCCTTTCTCTTAGCTTTTACTGCTGAACATAACTCGTGTGGTATGGGATAGCCTGTTGGTCATCTGGGGTCAGCTGTCCTGGCTGTGAACCCTCCCAGCTCTTGCCCACCCCCAGCCTTACCAGCCCTTGAGGATGCTGGAGAGACAGCCTTGGTGCTGCGCGGGTGCTGCTCAGCAGTAGCCAGCTCATGGATGCCTTTCCAACACCCTCCCAGCCACTAAATGGGTGGCTATGGGGAAAGTTTGGAAAACCATACTCTTTTCTCAATAACAATAATTTCCCAGTATATTATATTTTATGTTTGAATTACTAAGAAACTCAGTTCTGTGCAGGTTTATGACAAACCGATGAAACTTGTGTGCAGCATTTCTTCTTGTGTATATATTTATTATTTTTTTTATTGCCGCCTTAGGTGTAATTAAGAAAAACTCCTTAGAACAGACTTTAAAATATAATGGTCCTGAAGCTTCTGTCAAGACACTTTTTCAGTGGAGGACGAACTCAACCAAATTACACATTCGTGGCGTCTGCTTTCACACAGATCTCACGGATAAAACCAATTAGCCAGCCTCCTATTAGGGAAGCTAGACAATGTTTGTGCTTTGGCCATTGACTGGTTTCGGAATTTGTCATGCCAGACGAATCTCTAATCAAATCTTTGGGGTTTTTTATTTAATAACAGAATAAGTATGGCTTCACAAAGTCTGGGTGAGTTTCTCTGTGTTCACAAATGACAGGCACTCTTCTGAGAAGCTCTAATTAAGAGGAGAATACTAATGCAGCAGAGCTCATAAGTACATGGAGCTAAGTTTCTTTCTTAACAAATAAGCTTTCTAGGGAGTGTTCAAAATATAATGATCTGAGCTACCAAGCTTACATTGTTGGTTTTTTCTCCAAAGCAAAGGCAAAGTTAGTTTTTAAATTATATTTTTAAAATGCAAAGTGAAATCTTACGCTTCTGGGCTCAGTTGCCTCAAAACCTAGCCATGTCCTTGTTGTGCCTTGTGCTCATTGGTGTGTTTTTAGAAGAAAGATATTTTGACATAACTTTGAGAACTGTTGGTTTAAAGTTGTCGCAGAACTTGAAGCTGAGTCTCGAGTCACAGCCGCCAGATCCTGAGAGTATTACTGAGTGAGAACTCTTATCAGGAGCTAATGGTGATACATGTGACTGTGATGAGCTCCACACACCCGAAGATGATGCACAGAAGCCAAGTAAGGCTTTTTCAGAAAGTGATGTTTGCCCTCTGCAACAGGATTTCAAAGACCGGACTTTGAGGAGGGTGACTCAAGACAGGCTGAATGATGCAGGGCTGGTGTAAAACCATCCTTCACACCTCCTGGTGAGTGGGAGCAGAGGTCTGTGGCAGGTGGTTCGTCTCACTCCGTTGCCATCACCTCCTGGACACAGAGCAGCCCAGCAGCTCCCAGCCTTATTCCTGCTCACTGGGCTCCCTCTGCATGGCTGGTTTCTGCCTCTGGCTTTGCCACAGCCATGTACCCTCTCGCTCTGCTTGCAGGAGCATGGTCCCTCTCAACAGCTGAGGGATGTCATGGCAGTGTTTTCAAGTGGAGGTGAACAGGTATGTAATGTATGGGGAGATGGAGCTGGGGAGGCACTTGTTTTGCAAAACAGGAGGTGGTAAAATGTAATTAAACTATTTGAAAAAAATACAGCAGAGCAGGAGTGCTGTACAATTGGCAAAGGAAATACAGTTGGCTGAAAGAATGATTATCAAACTTTAAAAAAACCCCTGTTTTCTTCTTTAACTGATGCATCTTTCAGTCTGTTCCTCAGTTTGCTGTGTTACATTTCTTTTTTTTTTTTTCTGCAACTTGTGAGAAAAACTGGTAAGTTTTTCCATTGGAGGCTAAGCAAGACTGCTTTTTCCCATGGACTAAGGAGAAAGACAGGTTTCTTGCCTTTCCTGTGTTGACTCTGTTGTTCATAGGATTGCTCAGCCTCCACAGCTTCTCTTTTTAACGCAATGCTGATGTCGTTTGGACTGTGTTTTCAGAGTTCAGTTAAAACCAATTTGGGTCTCTTTGCTTGCAGCGAAGAGTGTTGGGTGGGTTAATTCAGCAATTCAGTGTGAGATAATTCAGCAATTTAGTGCAAGCATATGGTTAAGCTGTTTAACAGTAGCTGAACTGGGCAAGGTACCGTTGAAGCTGTTGAGGCACTATGTAGTCATCAGCAATTAACACAGACATGCGCAGTGCTTTCTCCCAGTTTCCTTTCAGTGCCCTTTGCAGCAGTCCCTTGCTGGTTGTTTCCAAGTTTATTTTAGGTCTTCAGGCTAGGGAAGGGAGACGTAGAGAAAAACCTCGAGGATTTGAGCCAGCTAGGTTTTCTAGGGAAGCAATCCAAATGTTTCCCAGATTGCCACAAACTGTTAAATTGTTTACAGTAAATTTTAACTGGAAGATCCCCAATGGAGCCAGATGCCATGGCTGTTTGCAGAGCTGTCAGGGAGTGGTGAGGTATCTGGGAAGTGGAGTTTCAGAGATGGGAGCACATAGCTGGAAGCAGAGTGTTGGCAGCTGTAACTCCCTAATGATGTTTTGCAGGAGAAGGGGAGGAGATGTTCAGATTGAGGAGAGTTAGCTGAGATGCTGTAGGGATTTTGTTTTCATTTGAGGACTTGTAGCCAACAGTCTGCCTCTTTCTCCCCAGCTTCTCTTTAGCTGTGAGCAGGTTTATTGCAGAGTGAATTGACTGAGCTTGTAAATCATCCACCTTTTTACCGGTAATTCAAGACCTGGGCCCTTCAGGCTATGGTTAAAGATGTAGCTTTCCTGTCTAAGAGACTTCCTAAATTTCTCCTTTCTTGTTCCCATTAGCAAAATTTTACACCATTTCTGGATCTGCAGTCACTGACAGGAAGCATTTGGCTTTGTGTTGCTTGGCACCATTTTTTATAGTATTGGTTTCAGAGTAGCAACAAGCACTGCAGATTAGTCTTGGCAGGAAAATGAAGAGTATGTGATTTTGAGACAAGTCTGGGTTTTTTTTACTTTTTGAAGTAATTAATAGTTAAAAATTTAAAATTCCTCTTCTAAAATCAAAATTGAAATAGTGTCTAACAAATCAGTCCATTTGTTATGGAGAAAATTGGGGACTGAGGAAAATGAGAGCAGGAAAGGAAACTGCATCTTTGAAAACAGAAGTAAGAAAAGAGACTCTTTAAAAACATGATAAAAAAGCGTAGACATGTGGTGGTTCTTCGTCATCTGTGGTTTTTTGAATCACTAACAGGATTTTTTTTTTTAATGATGTAATGTAGTGAAATCAAAATTATATCACTGAATGTTGTTTAGTCAGTAGTATCCAGGAGAAAAATTTAGATTATAGTTTCATTATTATAATAGTCATTTCTGTCTTTAAGATGTATAAATACCTGAAGGTAACTTCATTTTTAAGGATTAGTTTTGTCTTGGTTTTTACATTAGGATGTCAGGTTTTTTTCTTCCCTTTTATCTCCTCAGGTGTCCAAGTGTAATGCTGGCACTGATTGATTTATGATATCAAAGAAAATATTCAAGTTGAAGCTTTTCGTAAACAGGAAACAAGCTGCCAGGTCCCAAGTACAGGCTTGCACCCTTTCAAACGAGTAGTTTATTTGTGTGGTGGGAGAGTGGGCAACTCAGGGTAGTCAGGATGGACTTAAAATATAGAACCCGATGGTCCCCTAAGAATAGCCTCCAAACTGCATAATTTCCACAAAGGTGTACATGGCGTAACAGGGTGCAGAGCTGGGAACAGTGCTTGCCTGTAAACACGTCTTAATTCTGAGTTCCTGTTCAGAAATCTTAGGGGCACAGACATCATTTGTCACCAAGAGCAAAACTCAGAGTGCTCGAGGCTTGCATGGTTCAAACCTTTCACCAATGCTCTCATTTTTAGCAGTCTGCATTTTGTCAGCAGTGCTTCAAATACTTTGTTTCTCAGTTGGTTGGGTTTGTTTGCTGACAATTTAGAATAAACTTCTGTTTTAATAAGAGGCAAGAGATATCCAGACATCTTGCTGCGAAGTAAGAAAAAGTCTTGAACCAGGAATAGGAGAGATAAAACTATTCCTTACACTTTAGCCTTAAAAATAACAAGTACACTTCTTAGTATGTTTTTGCATATATTTGAGCTCACTTGGACGTTTTCAAGAAGTCTGAGCCCTCCACAAAACCATGCAGTCTTTATTTTCTTTGCCAACTTACCTTCTAAATCATCCAGTCGTACAAAAGAGGAAGAAGTGATGTTGTATAGCTTTTTTCCTGAAGGATCTTTTTTGATAGGAACAACTAAAATTCTGTATGTGTACAGTTAAAATTGTATGAGATCGTTTTGAAAGGCTTTAATTGAGGAGGATGATCTTCATGTTAAAATTAAAAGGGCTGGGCTTTTTCTATCCTGCTTAGGTTGCTTATGAGTCACTTTTCCGAGATCTCCAGACTTCGCCTTCTGTAGTATTAGTAATGAGCTTGTGAGATTCCTGGTGCTTTCCCCGAAGCAAAGAACCGCTTTCACTGGTTATTCGTTCCTTACCAGTATTTAAGACCCAGACACCTGTGTGTGTTGTATGGTCTGCTGACCAGATGATGTCTAATGCTTAGCTCAGAGGTAGAGGGGAGGTCTGTAGACCTTCACGTGCATGCCTTAGCTGAACAAACCCAAACGGGAACTAAGATATTTTAACCTGCTTTTTCCCCTTCCTTGATGTTTTTTCTGGGGTATGTCCACTAGACTCCTCCCTATCTGGTTGTTCCCATTGTGTCTTGCTTCTCTTCCAGCCTCTGTGTCCCTCCCTCTCTTTTACCATGTGGGGCAGATGTGTTTCGTGTATATCTGCATGGCTCTTCAGAGCTCTCTCCAAAATTTTGCCTGCATTCCCATTTCTTCTGGCATGCTTCCTAATTTCTTTTGCTTGTCATACCTTGCCACTCTGCCAGTCTCATGCCTAATCTCATGCCTGTGCTTGAGGTAACCCACATGCTCCAGGCAATGCAAAAAGACATCCAGGTTTTACTTCACCCTAGTTTTAGACCTTTCTGTCACTGGCATAAAAATGTACTGTGTCCTGCCATTTTAGCCACTTAGAAATCAAGATGAAATGCCCCATAGAGACACAGCACATAACTTGCACCATGGTTTAGTCCTCAGAGGAGACTGTGGCCTCTAGCTCTGCTTTTGTTTGCTCTTGAACTTGATCTTCTGGCTTGTGCTGGGCTGAAAACTGCAGAGCAGAGGCATTCATGGTACCCGTATTAATAAGGAAATGTTGAAGGTATGGCAGGAATCAATAATGGAGGGTTTGTTTCCCTTATGGGCGCTAACTGATGGAATATGATGACCAAAGGATGGAAAGGACTGCAAAAACCCTGACATTTGCAACAACTGCAGAGCTGCAGGCTTCTCTGTTGTTCTAGAGTACACGATAATAAAGATATGTTAATTTAAAAAAAAGTGTTGATTTCTTTGCAATAAGTGATAGGATGAGAAGAAGGGGCCTCAAGCTGCACCAGGAGAGGATTAGATTGGATATTAGGAAAAATTTCTTCTCTGAAAGAGTTACCAAGCATTGGAACAGGCTGCCTAGGGAAGTGGTGGAGTCGCCATCCCTGGAGATATTTAAAAGACGTGTAGATGTGTTGCTGAGGGACATGGTTTAGTGGTGGACTTGGCAGTGCTGGGTTAATGGTTGAACTCAATGATCTTAAGAGTCTTTTCCAACCTAAATGATTCTGTGATTGACTGTGCAATGTCTTTCTGTCAATCCACAGCATGACAGAGTTGGAAGGGCCTTTTCACCTGGCAAGAGGGCAATGCTGGGTTGACCCAAGTCCTCCTGGAAGGGCAAGGAGGGTGCACAGGCTGCCTTGCTTCATTTGGGTGAATGGGCATCTGCATCCTTAAGGGTATCTGGTCAAGGACCCTTTGAAGTGTAAAAAAGGGGTGTTGAGTAAAGGGAGGAAGCAGCAAACAACATACAGAGACACAAACCTGGACAGGAAACAAACCAACCACACTAATGGATGAGCCACTATAACCTCATGTAACAGCCACATTGCATGAAAGATATCTCAGGAGTTATGACTCCTTTTTAAGCTTATCCTCGGATAATACACTTCCACCGGTATGGACCAGGCACCACCAGAGCCTGACTTCGTTGGCATCGGAACCCTTCTAGAAGAAGCATCCATAGACACACGCGAGCTTGGTTAAAAATACCTGTAATGTCAAGCAGATCTTACAGTTTTCTTCACACTGATTACATTAGGGCATCACTTAAAATGTTTAAAGTTGGGCATCAAATGATGGAGGAGGTTATTCAATGATATCACTCTTAGAATGCTAAAATCTGTTTTATTTCATCTTTACATTATTTATACTCACAACCTCGGCCCAGAATGTTTCAGTCATTTGCAGTACTAAACTGAGAGAGGAAAAGTGAAAGCTTAGTGCTTTAAATTAATCATTCTCATTTTATCAAACCAGAAAATCAAATATATAAGAAATTATTATTTATTGTTGAATTGCCATTCATACCTTCATATGTTCTGTACTGGAGAGAGAGATGTAGAGTTGGAGTCTTCAGTTATGATTGTGATGCCGGTCTTAATATTAGACATGAAATTATCTTATAGTCATATGAGTAATTGCTGAGACTTGAACATACATAGCTGAAGATGTCAACTTCAGAAAAACCTAATAGGTTTCCTGAGCATAAAATAATTGTGGCACTTTTCTTGAAATGCCAGAATTTTAAAACTTTAAATTAGTGATAAATCATATTCTGTATTAATAATCTGAAACATTTTGTTATTTAACACTGGCAGATGTATTGCTTAATGCCATCTCCATTCAGCTTACCCTCTTCTCTGTCTGCTAGTCTTCATAAGTGGAGACAGACGCACTTTGCTTTGACTGGGTGTGTGTGCTGGAGTAACACTCGACGTCTCTAGGAGAATAGTAGATTCATCTGTGCAATGGGCTGCAGTCATCCACCTCCATTTAACGTGAGACAGTAGGACTTCCTAAAACAAAACACAGTGTGGTGAATTTGCATGTTGCTAGTTCTTCTCTTTCAGAATATGTGACAGATTGGTTTGTGCATCAATGAATTGTCATCATTATTGTTAGATAATGTGTATTTTTACCAGTGTGGTCATTCGGGTAATTTCCTTTGTTGTTCGTGGTTGGGCACTGCCATGGGGGTTGTTGTAGCAGATGTGCCTCATAGGGTGCTGAGTTCCCTTAGTTCTCACATAATTACATCTCTTGCCCATCAGCTGTTCACTTCCTGTATTACTAATATTCTTGCTTGGAGGGAAAGTCAGAACAGATGCTACCTGAACCTCAGCAAGGTGCGGTAGTCCAGATGAACACAAGAGAAGTAGGTATGGAGCTATATAGTTACATTTATTTTAGTAGCTGCTTCTGGGTGAGATTTTGCAGGATATACCTATGTCTGTCATGTTTGGGATGCTTAGCAAAATAGGGAAGCAAAGAAAAAATTTCATTGCCCATATCAGGTGTCATGAAGCTTAATGTAGTACAGCTACCTGAGTCTGGTTCAAGTACAGAATTACCAAGTGAGGGACTAAGAGAGCATTAGTCTCGGCTTCCGCTCCCCTGGTACCAGGCTGCGAGGAGTCAAAGGGAAAAAAGAAAGCTGCAAAACTGTGCAGCATTGTGTTTCTTCGCTTCCAAAACTTTGGGCAGTGAGAACCGCTC
>NW_010391267.1:30153-33092 GCF_000710305.1 Buceros rhinoceros silvestris | reverse complement strand
CCGCTCTTTTCCAGTGCATCTTTATTGGGTGGTATTGCAGGGATAGAAGCAAACCAAATTTTCCGTATTTGTAGCAGGAAGGTCGGCTCTTTAATAGCACCCTGTGTAAATACAGCTAAGCACAAAAAGGTATTGAAACTTTTCAGTCCCATCCATACAATAATTTCTTTAGAAATGTCAATAATTCAAGCCCTAGCAGTGTTTCTGATTAATGACTGCTTTAATCCTTGAAACATTTGTTTTGTGACAGAAAATTAATCACAGGAAATCACCTATTCTAAACGTCTTTTGTTTATTTTTTACTGCTGGAAGATACGAACATTTAAAAGCCAAAGAGCATCTCCTCCTAGGAACATACATCTGCCGTCAGCTGCCTGCTGCACGTTGACAAGTCCTATAGAATTATTTCCAGCCAGTTTGAATGTTTTTCCCCTTATTCAGCTGTAGGCACAATGACAAATCAGAGTTGCAGTATAAAATGTATTTTGCTGGGAAATGACCATGGTGAATTCAATGCCATGGTGGTTTACTCGCTGTGTTTCAAGGCAGAAGAGCTATATTTGATCTTGGGGGTGGAAGAGAAAACCACAGTGTGCATACTGGTGAGTGCTCTGTCACTAATTTATTGGTAGTTTTTTGGGGAAAAAAATCTGCATTCTCTTTATTTTTTAGGTGAGATATTAGCATGAATTATGGCACTAGCTATTTCAACGTGAGTCACGTGGTAAATTTAACTCCTTGAAGAGTTGTGTGTAGTTCTGAGCCATAACTAAGGCTTTTAACTGTCACACTCATGCAAATCACAATAAAGAGTAATAGGTAAAAAGCCACTGCTCCTTTAAATCAGTGTCACCAGTGACTCAGACTACCTATTGATTTTTTTTCTCTATTCCTACCAACAATTTCAATTAAGATTCAGCAGATCCACTCTGAGAAGACTGTGTATAAAATGCTTCATAATATTTTAGTTTAATACTGCTTTTTAAATTCTGTTTAAGAAATGAGCATTTAAAAGTCGTATCTGTAACAGAGTAAAACATCCATCTTAAAGTCTAGCATAATGCCTAACTCGTAGTTTTTGTTATAAATTTTTGAGTGTGTAATTACTAGAATGTATAAGTATATATTTAATCAACTTTTTTCAGACAACAGCTATACAAATTTAAAAAGTCAATTATGTTCACCCAGGCATGCTACTTTCTGAATATGGGAGAATTATGGGCATGGTTTGGAAAAAACAAAGCAGAACAAAAAAACCCCCCACACTGTGTTTCCCTGCAAATAGCGTCTGTGCCAACAAATCGTCTGGACAAAATAATAATAGGCTATTTGTCTTTAGCCTATTTTGTGATGCACTAAGCAAATTTCAGTGCTTCATCTACACATGAACCATTTGCTAATTGGGGGTTTAAAGCACCTTTGTCAGGCCCACTACCTGTATTTATGCATTTTGGGGAGGCTAACTCCAGATGCCAGCAGCTCTTGTTGCACGTAGGATTCTGTGACCATATTCTGCATGGAAAGCCAGTGGAAGGAAGGCAACCTGAGGCTCTGTCATTCTCCAGGAGATCTGTAAGGCTGCAGAAGAATAAATGAGAAGGGCAGCCATTAGGGAGAAAAGCAAGATGCATGTGTAGAATAAATGCATATTAATAAAAAGACTTGCCTCCTGAGTCACCGTGCTTCCCATTTAGATTTCGATATTGACATGTGGCAACCACTGTAATTGCTTGTATTGAAAAGTAATACCGGGAATGTAATATTTTTTTAATTCTTACTACAGCAATTTATCAACCAGAAACAGGAAAAAAAGCTAATTGTACTGTTTTCTGAAGACCATCTGACATCTGTGGGTCATAATTTGGCAAGAAATCTTGAAGCACAACACAGATACCTCTGAAATTTCTTTCAGAGAAATTTCTTTCATTTGTAGCTGGTATATTTGTTAGTTGGTACATGTATATTTTTCTGAAGTCTTCTGCCATTTCACAAACAAACTCAGATTGTCCATTTCCATTTTCACTTTGTGGCTTCCATCCCGTTTCCTAAGCAGGCAAGTTTTTCTTTGCTTTCAGGTTTGTGTGCTGGAGAACTTCAGGTGTTAAATGTAACTTGACTGCCATTAACCTTTGGAGGCCTCTAGGAACTGCATCAGCTCTCCTACACATTTGGTTTTCTACTGGTTTGGAAATTGGCAGGTTAAAATCAAAAAGCTGAAATGTGTATCCTGCATGGCAACTGGAAAATGTTAAGAAATAAATTGCTGGTGTTCTTTTACGCAAAGAAATCTTAATGTATGGAAGCTCCACCGAATGGGAGGTTGAAATTTCCTGTATTGTAATTTTAAAATGCCGGCACAGGAAGAGACCTACAGCACTGAGTCATGTCCCAGGTTCATGATAGGCTGTAGGCTAAAGAGCTGTCATTTTGTTTTTCCCCACTTAAATATCCAGTTTATTAAGACACTGAAGGGGTGTTGACATCACCATTCTAAAGCTTTTCCTTCTGAGGTCAGCCTGAGGTGTTCAATCCATATTTTCAGTACTCTGGCATTTCATCATTGAACAACTAATATTCTTTGGCTGTTTTCCTGAAGAAATGGAGGATATTGTAAAATCACATTGTAAAGAGTAATGAATATAAAGCCCAGTGTAAGAAGGATTTAATCATGGAGAAATGCTGCCATTCTAAGTGGAATGCTTCCCAAAAACAGGAGACCATCTGATATATTTCAGTATTGTTATGAACCTTGTCTGTCACTTACCTGTGCTGCAGCTGTAATGAGAAGGACTCAGGAACAACATTGTAAATCAAATATCTAAATAACCACATAAATCAAATAACCACATGAAGGTGGTGCAGTGGCATTGGAGGTGAGAGACAAGAATTGCCAGTTCATCTCCAAGAACCTCCGTTTCTTGAACAGGAGCAGTAACAGT
>NW_010391267.1:14238-30002 GCF_000710305.1 Buceros rhinoceros silvestris | reverse complement strand
AAGAGAAATGGTGGAAAATTGCAAAAAAAAAGCTTTTAAAAAAAACGAAGGCAAACTATTTTAAAATTAAATAATTAAACAACGAAGAAGTGGAGGAAAAGATATTTGACTGATTTAGCTTTAGCCTGTGACTCTTTGTAAACATGAGTTTAGAAGACCTTTGGTAACCAGATCAATAAAATCTTTCAGATCATTTAATTAGATTGAAGGCCAAAAGATAAGCTCTTGTGATAAAACCTTCTATTTTATTTGCCACGACAGAGGTAAAAAGTGTTCATTGCTCATTTACCTCCCAATTGATTTTCCTTCAAGCTAAGAGAAAAGGTGCTGCGTTTGGGCAGGAGGTGGCATTGATGTGCCTTCTCCTGATTTAGCAATGTAGAATAAAAGGTAATGGTTGATTAAGGGTAATTAAAACTATAGAACAAATTACAAGTCTGCAAAGATTCAAGAGGAAGCAAGTTTATATCTCTGTATGAGACAAAACTGACACCAACTACTGTCCAGCAATAATAGCTGTGAAGGATGATTGGCTTTGTTTCCAGGTGCTAAAACTAGAGATTTATTTCTTAATTTAGTGCCACCTTCAAACGTCATTTATTTAGGTTGTTCAGGTGTCGGATCAGACGCATGCTGTATTTAAATTTAGAGTTTTAGTTGTATGTTACGTTCTTGTAAGAAGAAATCACTGGTTTTTAAAAGACTGACTGATTTGTCACATTGGTGTTTTACATTATTAAATATGTAGTTATTATTTGAATCATGTCACCATATTAATTTTGCTTTGGAAAGAGGCGAACGTCACTGTACATTTGTTGGTCTAAAAGTCTTACATTGTGTTTAGTGAAAATTTACTCTTTGGCCTGTAAGATACACCTTTGGAAACAAAATAACATCACCACTGATAACATATTACTTGTATGGGCCATAAAGCTATTTTCTCCGAAGCGATGTTGTCCTGCGGCTTTCTAAAGCTTGGCTGCTTGCGTATTTATTTCAAGTAGTAATTCTTGAGTGCTAAACCTGAAGTAAATGGAGCACTCCTTCTATAGCCTCATACATAAGATTTAAATTACATACGGATGAGCTTGACAAAATGTGTTCAACCTCTGACCTTCTCAGAGTCCATCCCGAAGAGAACTGGAGGTCACCTATTGTTAACTGTACGACTGAGACTTGATTGTACGTTGGTTTGAACCTGGGTGGATTCCTCTGTCTTCATGTTTTTAACAGTGCTCATGAGACAGTTATTTGTACTCTGTTAATGTGCTATAATGCTAAAAGAAAGATCGCAGAGGTTTGTATTTTTACATTAAAATATATGAGAGAAGGTAATGGAGTCAGATCGTTGCTGTGCTCTGGGAGTCAGCACAGGTGGACCAAAACCTTTTTCAGCCCTCAGCTGAGTAAGCTGGGAGATGCTGGATTCATTTGGGTTGGGTTTATCTTTTTTAAGAGCAAGGGCTTTTTGTCCACCTGAGTGTCAGGCTTTTGGAATAAAATTTGTTGTTGGAATAAAATATGTTTTCAGACATGGTTTTTAGGATCTCCCCTTCACAGTTGCTTCCTTTTCAGCATTTCAGTATCTTTTGTAGCATAAAGCGTCCTAATAATTCACTGTGTCCTCAAGCCAAAAGAGAGTATGAAAAATTTAATTCAGGAGAGTGCATCTGTTTTGCCGTCTGATTTGTTTGCAGCTGACCTTTGATAACGACTGGTTCATAATCGCATATTTTTAGAATTCATTTTGAGTGTGTGTTTGTCTGAACTTTTTATTAATTCTCTTTATCTTTTCTTTTGCAGATTACAGATAGAAGAATCTTCTAAACCTGTAAGGCTGTCACAGCAGCTGGAAAAAGCTGTTACCACAAACTATAAACCAGTGGCTAATCATCAATATAATGTAAGTAGTGTTCAGTATTTTCCCTTCTCCTCCTCTTCAGGAGGATCCTGGCTCAGGACTCCAGAATCACTTTGCTGCTGTCCTGCAGCTGTTTCACTCACAGTTGGCCACTGTCTTTGGAAGTGCTGCATGTTATCTGGTTTCTCCCTGATTTTGTCTTCTGTGCATCATCTTTCTGTCTCAAGACCAGTATCACCTTTGGGAATAAGGTCTGCCAGTTCTAAGTCTCTCATGTTGCCTGACGGATGATGGTAGACTGCCCAAGCCTTTCCTAGTGGATTTATTACAATCTTCCTCCAGCCTTTTTTTTATTTTTTTAAATGTAATCGTGAAGTTTGGGGATAAAAGGCATTTTCAGCTTTGTGCTGTGAGATGTGGAAGCACTTCTTTGAGCCAAATAAAATATCATATGGAGGTGGGTAAAAGACTTGTAAAGAATCATTAGTTTCCAGTCCTTTGCAGGAACTGACAAGTAGAAAAGAATAACAGTTGATAATTTTTCACAGTTTCATACCTTCACAGTACGTGTTATTTGCTTCATTGGCTTTGTCAATATTACACCCACACTGCTGTTCCAGATCAGCTGATGTACATACAAACTGTAGTGTCCTTTTTCTTAAAGATCCTCTTTGAGTAATTTTAATGTATGCATATGTAATCACTGTTACTGTTGAATGTGAGAAACGTTAAGTCATGCTGAAAATGAGTCACTGTGTTAATCATTTAAACTTTTACACTTTTTATTAAGATTTTATTTACATAAAACAAATGACAATATACTGGATGGTATTTAAGCATTATTCTGAAAGGCAGTCTATTTCCACAGAACCAAAAATAGTCGTTTCTCTCTCATGGGACTGTTCTGTAGTAGTTACTGTTCAAAGTCTGATCTATACATAGATGATCATACCAGTATAACTATTTCAGCTCAGGGAATGACATTACCAAAATAGCCACACTGGTATATCCTGCTATGCAAATGCAGTTTTGTATGAGTATATTCTTTTATGATGATGCTGTTACTCTCCTTCTTTAATTCTGGAATAAGCTACAGTAATGTACAGCTTTTCTTTTTAGCAGGTTTCTGAGCCATTTCCCTGACACTATAATTACATAATTATAACGGTCTGACTTCAAGCTGGAGACAATCTCTGAATCTTTATTCCAGTTGCAAACTGCTGTCAGTTTAAGTCTTGTGTGAGATTCGAGTGGTATAACCAGGATGTAAGCAGGCTTTTTAAAACTTACGACGCTCCTGTGTCCTAATTGTAATGTTTTTATTGGTTACATAGCTGTCCATGCTAATGGAAATCCACTGGCCATGTGTTTACTTTTCATGTCTACCTTAAAAGTGGATGGGAGAAACGTGGTAGGACATGCTTGTACTTGAGTTACTCTTGACCTTGACTTGACTCTTAACAGCCCAGACACAATTACTTTCTACATCTTTCTTTTCATTGTCTTTTATTAAGGTTCAGGTTAGATGGCTGAACAACTGGGAGAACAAATCCATGAACTTTTTAAACCTCTTGCTTATTTTTTTCTACTGTTTTCAAGCAGCAGTTGCTTTCTAAAACTTGCTGCACTGCATGTCATCATATGGCAGCTCTGTTGGGGCCAAGACTTTTCGCAAGAAAGAAGAAAAAATGTATGAACTACTGTATATGCTGGTACATTCAGTCATCTTCTGGGGAGTTTCTGAGGAAAGAATGAGTATCTAGTAAATAAGAAAGAAAGAGGTAACATCTCCTGTTAAATGGGGGTTAAGTGTGGCTGCTCCATGTATCCATAAATAAGCATCCAGCAGGAGGGAGGGAGAACATATAAGAAACAGCTCATCTGAATACAAAGACAGGGGAAGTAATTTTTTTTTTTGCAAGAAATTGTATTAAGCCTACCATTTTATTAGAAGAAATTGCAATTCCATTACAATATATGCCAGGATTGTAACTTAGCTTTTCTTCTCTGGGAAAGGGACCTTCATTTTCTATATATCTATAATTATTACTCATGCTTACTAGGTTGCAATGTTAATATTCTTGCAGCTGGAATCTTTCTGTGACTTAATTGTTTTTCACAGTACAGCAGAAAAGTTCTTTAGTGGTCCTGGTTACTGCTTCAGAGGTTTCTTTGGGGTCCCCTCTCTTCCCACTCTCCCATACTACAGAGTGTTCCAGGGAATGGGAAAACCTTGAAGACTACTTTCAAACATCTTCAGATGAAAGTTTAGATACAGTCTCACTTCTCTATCACCTTTGTATTGGCTGCCAACCAAAGCAGCGTAACACATCAGTTTCACTATTAATGATACCTTCACGAAGGCAATTTTGGCAGCTTTTCAGCAAGCTTAGCAACATCCTGGGAGGGTAAACAAAGAGAAATTGATTTCTGTATGAAGTCTTGCAGGGATAAAATCGCAAATTCTACACTCAACAGCATATTCTAAAATGGCCCTTCCTTGAAATCAAATCGTATTTTAATGCTGTTTAAATCTAAAAACCACAGAATTTAAAAGAAATCTAATTAGTTTACAGTGTATGTGTGTTCTGTGATGACTCTCAAAAGTGCTTTAAGCCTACTGCATAAAACATCTTGTTTGCAAAGAAAACAGGAAGGAAAAAAAAATGATAGGTTGTGTTGTAACTTGCTATGAGCAGCGTATTCACAAGACAAAAAGAAGAAAACGACAACAGATACCACGCTTTTTTTTTTTTTAATAGCACTTCACAACGTGCTCTGTTTTTAGACAACAGTGAGAGTTGTTTCTGAGGTCGGAGGGAAGTGCTAGAGTGTTGCTAATTAAAATATGGGCAACTGGGATCCCAGCTGCAAATAACTTTTGAACAAAGGGAGCATTTGATATTCAGTTTTCTGTGCAAGTTGATTTTATACATTAATGAATTAAGAATATTAGAATACTCACATTGCATTTGTCTGGGGAATACAAACACTCCTCTTTGATTTACTTCAGCTCATCCGGAGAATGTAAAATAGAAGCTCCTCCTGGGGAGAGTGTACGGAGGCACTAAGAAAATGGAGACAAAATGCTGTGTGTTACAATTTACTAGCAAAAAAAAAAAAAAAAGATTGTGCTTTGGTTAAAAAGACAATTTCATGTTACTTTCCAGGAGACTGGTATTTGTATAATTAGGATTTTATACCCAGTCATGAAGTAGTCCTGTCAGAGACATAACATCAGTGAAGACAGCCCTGAGGATTTCCTTATTGTTACTTTGTTCCTTTGTGTAGGCAGCATCAGTTTTAAAACAAGCAGTTTTTTCCTCCACAGCTAGTGGCTAGCTAAGCACATTTTTGCTATATGTCATTTGAAGAGGTACGAACAGTACCATGGATTTTTTGTTGTTCTTCTCAGGGATTGTCTTAAGAGTCCCAATAGCTTTTCCCATTGCGTACGTGTTACTTGTCCATCATTCCCATAGCTCTGCCATGTACAGAAGGAATAACCTCAGTGTTCTTGCTCTGCTTGTTCTTGCTCTTTAAAAACAAAACAAAACGGAAAAGGAAGAGATTAGCTTCTTCCATTGCTTCACCTTGACCTTTCACTTGAGGAGGTTGCAGTTGGTTTCTGATTTTCTTCTTCTTGTTCATTTTGGTTTTGTTGTTTGGCGAGGCAGAAAATTGCAGAAGGATTGTTAAGAACGGGCATAATAGCTGCTGCTGTGGCAGAGTGATGCAGCCTGTTACTGTCTGCCTTTATCTTTCACACCGCATCTTTCAACTGGTGCGTTTTTGAGGCAGAGAAACACTGCTAACCTCAAAAACAAATGTGTACATATCTACGCTAAGAAGTAATCTCAGATGTAGGTTGGAACTAGATGATCTTCAAGGTCCCTTCCAACCCAAACCATTCTCTGATTCTGTGAACCCAGAATTCAGTCAAGCATTGTAAGCAGAGATGCCTTCATCTCTCCTACTGTCTTCTGGACTTGACCTCTAAAACATCGGATGCTTTTCTGGCAAAAAAATAAGGCAGGAGAATCCATCTCCTCCTCTTGTAAAATGTTAATATGTGCATATATTGAACACATTTTTAATGTCCCCAGTCCTAGCGTCCCATAAGCCAGTGTCTCAAATGTAATAGAGCTCTATTGAACATCCAGTAGAGTGTTGTTTACCGGTATCAGCTGTGACCCAATCAGCAGCTGCACAGAGGAACTGCAGAATTCCGTGGATTCCTAGTCAAAGAAGGCTGAAAACTCAGTCTCAGGTTGACTCCAGTGGCTAATTAGAAAACTCTGCTTCCAGGTGAACATGGTCGCAGTGGCTTTATTTTTGAAGAGGACTCCGTAAAGCTTTCCTTCTCATGTGGTACAACATACCCTGCAGGACGGTAATTCATGTGTTTGACCATGAACTACCAAAGAGAAAGAATCTGGAGCAGTTTTCAAACAGGACCAAAAAATATTTGTTGTACTCAACTAGATTATTTTTAATAATGTTTGGGTTGCTGTCATTTACACATTTTCTTCTGAAAACACAATGTGACATGGTACTGTCTGCAACTTTGTGCATGCCAGGTGTTCTCTCTACCTTGGTTTCATTCCATGTAAAATGATGATACTGACATACTTTGTGATGATCTTACTCATTTGTTCATTTGAAACATTGTCAGTCTCATTACATATGTGAAAGTGGGTTTTCCCTTTGCCCCTCTCTACCTTACAGTTTTCAAATATGAATACAAGCCGTTTTCAAGTACAAATTATATTACAAGATGGAAACCAAATTTGTTCGTGTAGATGGAAATGAGATTTCCAAAATACACAGTGCAATGGGGTTCTGATGATAAGTGCTTTTCAACGGTAGCCTGAAGTATCAACTTTAGACTGAGATGTGACATATTCATATATTTTTTAAGACCAAAGGGACAGCTCCAAACTAAAATAAATTTTAAATGTACATCTTAAACCCTGCATATTTCATTGTCCTCGGGATGCATCCGTATCCTTGTAGCAAGTCCTCACAGCATTGCGCTGAGAATCCGACTGTGATAGTAGATGATTGCTCTGGAGAGATGGTTTCGCTGGCAGGAAAAATATTGTCTCCCTTGTGTATCCCCTCCCTCATGTAAGTTCCGACTTAATCCAGGTGTAAATTAAAAGCATTCTGAATGCTGCAAACTGAATCAGAATGCAAAATGCATCAGAACAGTTCAAGATCAGATGCAAAGACCTTTTCGGCAGTCAGTTGATTTAATGTATGCTTATCTTGCAGTTAGCACTCTCGCACATCTCATACTTCATCCTACATTTCATGCAGCAAGGGGCCAGTCTCCCCCTACTCCCCGCTCTTTATATTGTTTTTTAGGTGCCTCATACAGAAACCCTCACTCGTGTACCAGGACATGAGTAGTGCTGTAGGTCGTAGTAGACTTTTAGATGAAAGAGATTTATCCAGCTTCTCCAATACCTGTATGACCACGTGAACGTATGCAGAGAACTGGCCAACTGCTTTGTTGATGGAGTTAATACCAACAGAGTCAGGTAACCCCTGAGTGCACCCTGGTCATACTGCTTGGTAAAGAATTCAGCTTATGTCATACAATCGTGTCATAATTTCTCTGTTGTATTAATGGATCCTGACTGTATTTGGGGTTTGTAGTTTTAAAGTGTGTCAGCTGAGTAGTCTTGTTCCTGGAGGTTTCAGTGCCACTGCAGTTCTACTTCCTGTGTTTACGACTAGCTGCAGTCTACTTGCCTTGCCCTGCATGGTAAGCCTATCCCAGCAGAGAAACAGAAACTGAATCCACAACGGGGCTTCCAAAGCTTACCGTTAAAACCTTTTCAAGGTCAACAGAGCCTCCTAATGAATTGTCCATTGGTCTTTCAGAAGAAGCAAATATTTTGACACACTGTTGTTTATAGGAAATCAGTGTCCAAGATTTATGTTCCTCTCCTAGTTTCTGTGGTCTAGTAGTTCTGCTGTAGGTTATGGTGACCAAGATGATGTGCTGTGAAGTTGTTCTACTTGATGCTGCATTTTGCTATTGTTACAGTGCTATTACTGTTGTGAAGACTTATTTTTATAAAATGCAGAAGCTGAAGTGAGTGTGAGTTTGTGTGGAGAGGTTGTATCTTTTATAACATTAACATACGGTTGGAAAAGCAGGCAAGTACTTGGTTGCCCAAGCCTATCTTAGGTGCTAAGCAGAAGCAGCAGGCTTCGAGTTACAGGTGGGGAACAGTTGCTCTGCATTCAATTTGATGATGTATCTCTGTTTCAGGATTTGAAAGAGAAGGTTGGCTGGCCAGAGACCTGTGGGCAGTGTCGAAGGTGGTCATAGTCTTTCGACACTTTGGGACAGATACCAAGAGACAAACTATTCTCACTCAGAGAGTAGGAGAGAGCTGGCAAGGAAACAGAAAAAAAAAACAACAACTTGTACCACAAAACTAATCTCTCTTCTTAAAAATAAGAATTTTAGTGTCTAGGCTTATTCTCTGAAAGTCTTCCTTCTGAGGATCAGATATAGAGGCAAAATGACTCCCATACAGAATTATCCTGCTGGCAGCCAGGCATATGTTCCTTATCGATCTCTTCTGCTGTACGTTGGGCTGCTGTGGATATTCACCCCCACAGTCTGCCTGAAAGAAAGCACTTGATGATTACATGAATCATGTTATCTTCTGGGTCAGCTGTGTTGGTTCCAAGGAGCTGGATGGCTTTCTGTAACCGAGGGTGGATGGGGTGGATGGGATGATGTGCTGGATGGGATGATGTGCTGGCAGATTTTGAGGTTGGTACTCTGTGGTGATTGGGGTTTCTTCAGGGTGTGCTACTCTGTGCAAATCTTGCCTCTGATGATGAATCTGAGGAGATGCAGGAAGTATTTTTTGAGGCAATAAAAGTTTCTGCAAACGACAGGGGGCCTCTGCTCGCTTGGAAGGTTGTGGGTTTTTTCTTTTTTTGGACTACATTGTGCATCATACTCAGATTTCTCCTTGAAGAGATACCATCCGCATCCTCAAAGTGTGTCATCCCATGGTGGGGATTGGTTTTATATCGATATAGTGGTTGCCTTGAGTGCTGATCTGTGGATTTTCCCACTGGTCTGTGGGTTTTCCCAAGTATGGCAATTCATAGATTTTTTAATATTTGTCATTATACTTCAGAATCTGGTATCAACAGAGGTGGAGTGAAAATTCTGTCGCAGTTTGGATTCCTGTACTAATACTAATTCTCTCTCCAGGTCTGGGAACATCATGCAGGCTCTGTTTCTGAGGTTTTTTCCTGGTTGAAGCAAAGATACATATCAGAAAAGCTTATTGTGCTGAAGACAAAATGTTTAGTTTATGTTCCTAATGAGTATTTGAGTGCTCAAAAGAAAATTTTCCAGATGAAAAGCACTGAGTCATTGAACAGTTTTATGAAATAGAAGAGGGTTTTTATGTCTTAATGTTCAGCACTGAGAGTTATACAGTGTTGCATATGAATGTCTTCAAATTGTGGTTTGTATCTGACAGATTGAATATGAGAAGAAGAAGAAAGAAGATGGAAAACGGGCTCGAGCTGATAAACAACAAGTGTTGGACATGCTTTTTTCAGCCTTTGAGAAACATCAGTATTACAACATTAAAGACCTGGTGGACATAACCAAACAGCCAGTGGTACGTACTAGCACTCTTGCAATATAACTGTTTTCAATAGTCACTACTGTATATTCATGGAATCAGTTGTTTTTCATGGAATTAGTATTAAATGCACACATTACCCATTTTAGGAGCTCGGGCATCATGTCAACACACCCCAGGTCACTTGATTTCCTTAATAAACAGAATAACTTTTAGACTAAGAGTTCAGGGGGTTGATATTTGGTTTTTTTTTTTTTTAAACACTGTTTTGATATGGAACAGTAAAAGCAAGAAAACATCCTTACGTGATGGTTTTGTTATCCTGCAGTGTCTGCTAGGCTCTTCACCTGTGAACCCTAACTTTCCAGTTCTTTCCCTTCTTCCCCTGTTCAAGTTATCCTTGAGCAGACCAGGCAGGAGGGGGAGGAGACAATGACACATGAGGTATCTGATGTTTTTCACTGCTGACTTCTATATCTATCTTCAACCCAGCTGCAGTTTTCAGAAAACTTAAAGGGTCTCACTTGGCATTTAGAATTCAGTAGATCTGTATCAGCAGCTTTGTACAAGGTGTGCAATCTATTTGGTTAAGAAGCTGCACAAAGACGTAACCCAATTCAAATGCATGTAGGTTCACGGTGTTCTAGTACCTTGGAAGAAACTAGTTGGAAATGCATTCGTATCTTCCATTCCATTAATTCATGTCATGAGTCAACTCCTTATCTGTATGGCAGAGAAGGTGTGTGAATCATGGGAGCTGAGGAGGAAGGAATAGGAGGAAGATATGGACAGACTGGCAAGATAATTTTAAGTTTGGGAGGGGTGGGTTTGTGAGAAAGAGGTGTGACAGTCACTCTCTTGATCACTTTGAATGGAAGTAGGTTCATATTTATCCTGTCTAGAATGATTTCAAGTAGAAACAGTCACTTACAGCTCCCACTGAAGCCATAGGAGAATAAAAGGTTTTTTCCTCCTGTGATGTGATTTACCTCTTGAAGGTACCTGTCTCTCTGCATCAGCTCAAAGGAGCCTGGAAAAGCTGTGTTTCTGACACAAATTTCTTCATTGAGCACCAAAAGTTGGGCAAGATTAATCCAATTTTGTCTTAGTCACTGCCCTAAGGATTAGATGTACACAGTAGCTATTAAGTTAGATATATAGAGCAAAATACCTCACATGAATAGTTCTATTACATTTATGATGAATTTCTGTGCCTGTCTGTTTATCTCTGCTGTCATCGTATGCTCCTGAATATATTCTGCCTGTAGCATAGTAGATTCATGCTGAGTAGTTCCATCTCAGCAAATTTAGCCTTTTTTTTTCTGAACTATTGCAGCAATGCAGATATGTTAAAAGGTAATCGTACTCAGTTGACCCAACATCACATGTTATTTGGGCTACATCTTTGCATCTGTGTTTCTTATTTGAGTCTCTCTACTGATGGCTTAAAGTCCCATAGGGCCTCTGAGATTAATCAAACCATTAAACCCTCTTCCCTTGAGTGGGCTGCGGAGTCTCAGTTTTGAGCTGTGTGCAGGAGTTAGGAGTTCTGTGTTCATTCCCAGCTGGGGTTTTGCTGTAGATGTTGGTACACATCCAGCTTCCTCAGACACGGATATCCTGAGGAAATAAATGACAAAAATCCTCTTCCTGATGCCTTTCTTCATTCACTGGGCGACCAGTATGGTGGTAAATTCAAAACTATCTTTCAATATGTCATCCACCCCTCATGTCAAGCTATTCTAATTTCCCATTAGAATGGGTTTCCATTAAAAACTTCAGTAGGGAGCTGCTAACAGCATCCATTCCATTTTAAAATACTATCCTTTGGTTCCTGCTGCTCAGCCACTGTTTGCTGTATGTGTGAGCATCCCTGATGCCGCAAACTTCAGCCTCTGGTGTGCAACTTTGGGTTTTTTTTTCTGAAAATAAATCACCTGTTCCTAATGCCCACCATGACATTATTGTTCGCAGAGCAGCTATGCCTGACCAAAAAAAGAGTAAAATGCCAACAGGCGAATAGGCATGTTTTCCCCATGCTGTACAGAGGTTAGCTGCTAATTAATCTCTGCTGGGTGTTCACTGCTTTATTTTCTGTCATAGTGTCTAAGATTGTCTGGGTATGTAATTTCTCCTCTGAGTTTCTAAATGTTGAGGTTATTTTCAGACGTGAGAAAAAAGGGCTGCTGCTGCTGTCTCTGCAGCTCCTGTTAAAATGAAGTACTAGGTGCTTACATCACTGGCTAATAATATTTAAAACACTTTTGTCTAAAGGAATTAACATCTTTGTTAGTAAAGTAACAAATAAATAAGGGTATTTTTCTTACATAATGGTAAATGTAAATAGTAAAGTAAATCCTTGCTACAGAATGTGTTACATATTACGTGGGAAATTGCTGTCATCTTTATTTTGAAATCGTGAAATCACAAAGCAGGTATATTCTGAATGCAGATTACTGCTACGTTCAGGAGACCTGGGTTTATTTGTTTTCCTTTTTAATGAGAAATAACGATTTGCAGTAGTAGGCAAATCTGTTGCCACTTACTCAGATATAAATACTGAGTGCTCCCTCGAAATACTGCAGTAATTCTAGGTTTGGACTTCATGGCTGAGAACATAATATGCTTTTTACGTGAGCCATCAAATATTTGAGAAGAATGGAACAAGTATGGGACCAGTGGTCTAATATGAACAATATTTTTTCAAAACGGGGTAGATCGTTCAATTTTTTCTTTTATTTCAGCTTTAAGTAATGGTTGTCCTAAATACAGTGGGGGTTTTTTTCCCCTCAAAGTTTCAGAAGGGTTTTCAGAGCTTACCCCTTCTCTCAGAAACCTTTATCCCATAATTCTATAATAACATTATATTTTTATGCAAAAAATCATGAGGAAAGTTGTAACAGAGCAGAGGATGCCTTAAATGTACAAAGAGTTTACCTACAGATTAGCTTCTGTGTTGTTACAATTATATGCCTAGAAACATACTGAATCCCTTTCTGAGAGGCAAGTGTGGGCTCTAAAATTCAGTATTTGGCATCACTGGAGGAAGTGGAGGGTTTCTCTTGATGACAGAGTATCAGACTGAGTAGTATGCTTCAAGATGCATAGGACAGCCTGGCACAGTGCAGGCACAGGTGGAGGTTCCTGTTTTCTGGCAGGAGAAGTGATCCTGCAGGAAATATGATCGCATCCCCTGAACTCATCTCATCACGCCACTTGCTCTCAAGTATGGTACAGTACTGCAGGGCTATCCCTGATGTGTGATTGTCTAAAAGCTCCAACAGTTCAGCGTTGACTGTGCACACAGAGTGATTTTGGGGAGGTTAACTCTCTTGGCTGCCATCCCTAAAACCACTGCTGCTTGTTTCCCCGCACAGTGGAGGTGGCGGATGGGAGTATGTTGCAGATCCTCAGTTGCTGCAGTTCATGGTCCCAGCTTCAAGTGCCCTTTCCTGTGGCACAGAGGTTACCTCGCTATTCAGTTCAGGTTGGTTTTGTTCTGTTTTGTTACTCGGTTGAATCAAAACTCTTGGAAGGTTTGCCTGGAGAGGAGCAGAACTGCCTGGGGAGTTGGGTCTGAAAGCTTGTTGAACTTAAAAGTAACCTTTGTTTAACTGGGTGGGTGGTTTGGAGGAGTGAGCAAGAAGTGAGAGATGATACTGCCTTGTGCAAAATGTCACCCAAAGATACTGCCACCAAACAGCAGTGAGCAGCTGGGAGCAGTGGACCATGCAGCTGTAGCGGTTTCATTCTGCCGGAGCCCTGAGGCATTGTCACACCTTGTGACCTGCCTTCCCAGTCTAGACTCAGACTCTGATCCCAGCAACTGCATATGGATATCATGGGACTCAGTGCAATTTTATTTCTTTTCCAATTCTCAATAGCCTGTCCCTGTGGTTGAGCAGAACTGAACCTTGAATCTGAGTTTCTTCCACCCACTCTACCATCTTTTGGAGTGTGTCTGTCAGTGACACACACCACTGAAAGCTACCTTCTGTGCACACACCTGAATTGCCAGCTAAGCAGTGGGTGTGCAGATACACGCTTCTGCACGTACCCGTGTAGAAACGGCTTTTTCACCTGCTTTCATCACCTGTGCAGAAACGTTTGCACTCTGTTGTAGTGAGCACATTTGTCTTAGGAACCCGGCTGTCACAGTGACAGCATCTCTGCAGTAGAGGGATGTGGAAAGGTGTGCTACACCATGTGTATTGATCTCCTGCTGCCACCTGCTGGGGTGTGCATCGTGCACCCTCGAAGGCTGACAGCCATCCCCACAGCCCGAAATGAACCCTCTGCTGCCCGCCCAAGCTCCTGTGTGCAGCCGCTCTGCTCGAAGAAAAGACCCTAAGAAACTCGTTTGTGTGTGCAGTCTGTAATGGTCATCTTTCTTATGTGTTGGGCAAACCCCCCTCAAGCCTTCGAGATAGGTTTTTAAGAATGATTTTGCTACGTGGATCCAAATGAAGGATCATCTTCAGTGTGGGATCTGGATTTTTTTTTTTGCTTTCTAAATTTTTGATGTGTATCTGGAGAGAGAGAGAGTAGTGATCAGTTTCTCCAAAAGAAACTTTGATTACTGATTAAGAACATGCATTTTATTTATTTCCTAACTTCTCTATTTAGCAAAAAATTGAAAGAGTATAAGGAAGAGACTGGGCACTTGGCCTTTCATTTTTTTCCTATATGTCATCAACAAATATTTGCCTTTTTAATGAGTTGTAGTATGTTGATATTTGTACTTAGTAGAATTATAGATACAGAAAATATAAGAGATCCAGTAATTCCAGGTCAGTATATGCACTCAGAGGATGAAATTGCTCAAACTAAAGCAGTTATGAATCTAATGTGGGGATTCTTAAACTGTGGTCTGCTGTTGCCATGACGATCCACTCAAGTCAGTCCCGATTAATATTTAAACAAACAAGCAGGCAAACATCTCTTTAAAAAAATGAAACAAATTACTGGTGTTTATTATAAAGGGTGAAGGAGGGTGATATCGGTGAGCTGTCTGCTGTCAAAGGTTATACTATGGTATCATAGCTTTGCTTGTAATTTTTTGTAATTTTTTCTAATTTCCTTGCCTTAATATTTGAATGCATTAGAAAATTCTCTGGCACGTACTCAGCTCTCCTCTGAAAGTAGGGCCATAACAAAATGCTTAAAGCTTTGCAAAATGTTATAAAAAACAACAGCTTGGTCAGAATAAGGCAGGGAGTTTCAAGATAATCCCAGCCAAGCAAGGTGAAAAGCCAAGAGCTTTTAGCTCTGGAGAAATACCAGCAGGAGGAAAGTGTGTGGGATAACCTCGGCATTGCCTTCCCAGGGGCACTGAGAGCTTTGTGTCAGCAGCCCATGGAGCACCCATCTAGCCAGTGCCTGCCTCTCCGTGCCCCAGCAGGGACTTGGGTGCTCCCTGCTGCAGCCCCGGAACTTGCACAGGGCTTACCCTCAGGCTCTGTAGTGCCTGTTGGTGCCTGGGGGCTGGCGTCTATCACAGAGTTGTTATGCAAATCGGTGCCGACCTACCAACAGTCGCTCTCCACCAGGTTGTTTTTATGAAGCAAGTCGATGAGATGGAGCAGATTGTGTGACGCTGTGTAGGGACTGTGGCAGTCACCCACCAGTATAATGTCAATTTTTGTTTCCTTTCAGATATACTTGAAAGAAATTTTAAGAGAAATAGGCATCTACAATGTGAAGGGGACCCACAAAAACACATGGGAGCTGAAGCCAGAGTACAGGCACTACCAAGGAGAAGATAAGAGTGATTAACAAAAGCGTTTACGAAGAGAGAGTGACTGCACTGAGGGAACTGTGGTGGGTTTACAGACAGGACTGAGCACAGCGCAATTCTGCAAGGTTCAAGTTCTATTACAGCAGCTAATGATACTTTGTAATTTTCCTTAGTTTCATATTTTTCCAAGGCATATTTCTTGTATGTTTTGATAAGTGTTTTGTCTTTTGTCAGCAAAAAAAAATATTTATAGAATCAACTTGTATTAGATTTTTCTTTATTAGAAATCTTTCGAATTCTGATCTTAGTTTTCCTTGATAGCTTTGTGGCTTTTCCAAGCCTTGATGACTTTGAAGAAAAGTGTGTCCTACAGGAACCTGTAACTTTGTGGTTTTGCATTGCAGTAGAACCAGGTCAATACCCCACTTCTGCTGAGGTCTGTCAGGGTCTGGAAGGCTGCAGAGATGCACAAGCCTTTGTGCAGTGTTTGGGTGGATCAGACATGACACTTCTTGTGGAAATAGCCTGTAGG
>NW_010391267.1:8814-14150 GCF_000710305.1 Buceros rhinoceros silvestris | reverse complement strand
AAAAAACAGCCATAACTGCGGTGCTCATCACAGGCCTCAGACGCCATGGGAACAAACAGGACAGGCTGTTTGATACACAGGTCAGTGCAAAGACAGCAATCCCCTCCAGGTAATTATTGAGGAAAAAAAAAGAAATGTCTATTAGGTACATCAAGGAATAGATTTATCTTTTGTTTGTTTTTTATGATGTTCCCTATGTTTTATGTTTAAGCATATCAATAAAAGTGTCATTTTAATTTTTACCACACAATGTTCTCCATTATTAACTGAACGTATGTTGTGATTGTGATAGCATAGGTATCAATATTTTTCAAACCGTGTTTTCATTGGTGGCTTTGCCACTGGATTTCCATGTGCTTTTAGGAAGATTGCTTACTGTATCCATGTCTCTGTTCCCCTGTTTTTGAAATACGCATTGCAAAGGGTTGTCAGGGTTGTCTATTCAGCATCCTTTTTGCAGGGAGGGAGACGGTACAGCACTGTGGCTAGAAAACTGCCCGGTGGAAAAACAACCTGGGGGTGCTGTTTGACAGCTAACTGAATTGAGCCAGCAGTGTGCCCAGGCAGCCAACAAAGCCAACAGCATCCTGGCTTGTACCAGCAATAGTGTGGCCAGCAGGAGCAGCGCAGTGATTGTCCTCCTGTACTCAGCACTGCTGAGGCTGCACCTTGAATCCTGTGTCCAGTTTTGGGCCCCTCACTACAAGAAGGATGTTGATGCTGGAGCATGTTCGGAGAAGAGCAATGAAGCCAGTGAAGGGTCTAGAGACCAAGTCTTACGAGGAGCGGCTGAGGGAACTGAGGTTATTTAGTCTGGAAAAAAGGAGGCTGAGAGGAGACCTTATCACTGTACAGCTACCTGAATGGAGGTTGTAGAAAGATGGGGGTCAGTCTCTTCTCCCAAGGAACAAGAGATAGGTCAAGAGGCAACAGCCTCAAGTTGTGCCAGGGGAGATTTAGGTTGGGTATTCAGAAAAACTTCTTCCCTGAAAGGGTTGTCAAGCATTTGAAGAGGCTGCCCAGGGAGGTGTGGAGTCCCCATCCCTGGAGGTATTTAGAAGACATATAGATGTGATGCTGAGGGACATGGCTGAGTGGTGACCTGGCAGTGACCTGGGTGAAGAGTTGGACGTGATGCTCTTAAAGGTCTTTTCCAGCCAAAACAATTCTGTGGTTCTGTGACTATTTAATTGCATTCACAAAGCTTTTATGTTAAAAAAAAAGAGCAAAGAAAACAGTGGAAAAAACCTCATTAGTTTATCTGTAAATTAAGCAGAAGGTGAGGTTTTATAGCACAACTTTCACACGCCCTCAAGTCCTTCAGATTTGCGCATCGCATCTGCAGAGAGTAATGAAATAACCCATCTGCATGAAAAGCAAAAATTCCATTATTAGTCCACTTGCAAGTAATAAAAGGTTAGAAGGGAGGTCAAATGCCTGGTAAAATAATTCTGACCCTTTATGCCTCAGTCACACATTTTAATTTTGCTTGATCAATTTTTTCTAGAATTGTTTAAGTGTTTCTCTGTACAGGTATGCTTCCCGCTGCTCAGCCTTCCGTGGCATGAAGTGTCGCAAAAATAACAATCCAGGGATGTGCATGTGCTTTCATAAATATCACCATTGACTCCGGTCTCCTCAGGCTCTGTGAGCAGGACCCAGCTTGCTGACAGCTGCAGAAGATGTTTGAGGATGCTGAGAGGAACCCAAGAAGCCCGTCTTCGTATCTTGTGTCAGGGGTTAGGGCTGGGCTGGCCACTAGACTAATGACAGATGTTCTCTATTACCACCACACCCCCTTCCATAAGAGAGGAAAAGGAGTAAAAGAGAGAGACTGGTGGATTGGAAAAGAAAACTAAAATTGCCTTAATGAGAATAATAAAATGAAATAAATATATACAAATAGATACAAGACCACTACCGAACTCAGCCCCCCGATGGCAACGATGTCACCGTCACCACTGATGCTGCAAGGCAGACACTGGAGAAGGTCCAGGCTGGGCGCAGTAGGAGATGGGAACCAGATGGAGGAGCTGGATTCTGGAACTGGGTTCAGGAATGCACGGATTGGGATCGAGGGCAGACTGGACAGAGGAGTCCTTCTCAGACACTGGCCACTGAAGAGGGCAAGAAAGAGCGAGACCCTCATGATCCCTCAGTTTTATCCCAAATACGACGTCTATGGGATGGGACACCTTGTTGTTCAGTGTAGGGTGTTCCCTGTCCTGTCCGCTCCTCCCCACAGCTGCAGCCTCTCACTTACTGCACCCCCACCGTGGGACACAGGGTTTAGCAGTGACCTTGGTCTGCACAGGAGCAGGTGTAAGCAAGAGCCTTTCTGCACCCCAGCCCCTGGCAGTGACTGTAAACATACAGTGTTGTCACTGCTAGAAGCAGACACTGCCTGCAAAAATACACCGTTAACTTCAGCGAATGCCGTCAGTTAGAAGAGACTGAGCTGGAAGGTGAAATCCCTGAACAGAATGAGTTCTGTTCTAACTCAGACCAGGACATCTTGCTATGGTACGTGATATGCTTCCCAGCAACAGCCAGAGCCTGCACACATTGCTGTCCTCATGCTGTTCGAGTCCACCAGAGAGCTGCATTTGCAAGCACGTAGGATGAGAACTCGTTTTTCATAAGTTGGGCTCCTCTGCTGCATTCGTGTCCTGTTGGAGCAGCTAAGGTATGTAGAAAGTCTAGGGCAGCTGCTCCCTTGTGTTGCTGCTCACGTCATCTCCTAAAACCATGCAGGAGAACCCCACTTAATCCCAATTTATTAGTGTTGTATGTCATTCAGTGTCTCAGGTAAAACTGGCCGGGCCATCTCAGAAGGAAAGTTGCCTGTAGTGGGATCCCCAGCGGGATCAGCTTGCCAGGAAGGTATTTTGGATCTGCTTCTGTTGTTGGTTTTATGTAAGTACGGTGCTTCACAGTTTGTCCTCAGCCGAGAGGGACATAATCAAGGCAGACTGAAATGCCAGAAGAGCTAAGGCGGTATGTTATTGATCTGCAGCATACCTTTGGATACAGGGTAAATACTTCAGACTAATGGAAAGTGTAACGAGCACACCATTTTTTATGGGTTTTGGGTTTTACATAAAAATGATCTTTATGGGCATCACTAAAACCACGGAGAGGGTATCCTAGCAGACAGACTGCTAGTGAACCTACACTGCTAGGGATGGGATACACTAGCAGAGGTATCCACGTGCTAAACGCCATTACATGGAATTAAAAGCACATCTCATCTAGCATTACTCCTCCCCAATGACCAGTTCTTTGAGTCATCAGGAATTTCATGTGTGGAAAGCCCAGTCAACAGAGGCATGGGCCTGAGCTGATGCCAGGTAGCAGCAATGCAGCTGCCTCAGTAGAGAAATCCACATGCCAGTGGCCTGGGAACAGGTGAGAAGGTGCATGCCTGGAGGCTGCCACTGCTACATGAGGAAGGAGGATGGATTCAAACCCAGCTAGTCCTAGTGATGCCATGCTGCCACCTCACAGCACTAAACATCTGCCTGCCTCCTCCACCGCCCTGCCTGCAGCCAGCCCAGGCACTGCCGGTGGGACAGGCAGCACTGCATGAGGCACAGGGGAGCAGAAAGCACCCAGTGTGAGTATTAGCTGTGGGCCAGGAAGTTACATGGCTATGAGACCTCTGCTGGTGACACTACATCTTTAACAGAGTTCAGATGGGATTGGAGCTCACGAGGTGCTGTGATCCCAGTGGATGCCCCCTAAAAGACATCCATGCTTTGAGTCAGCTCTGTATTGTCTTCACCAGCTGCTTGGACTTGGCTCCAGTTGGATGTACCTCCTGAATGTGTCAGCTGTGCTCACCCATGTTCATATGGCCGTGTCACCAGGATGGCATTTTTATTAGTCACTGTCTATTGTCTCCTAACAAACCAATTTTCTCACTAACAAACACAGTATCAGAGCAGGCCGTGGCTCCAGGCTCACCTGGAAGACAGCACTGCTCCTTGAGCTTTCCAAGGAGTTGTGGTTGGGTGCAGCCTATCCTATTTCTCATACCAGTGGCAGGACTGGAGGACTCTTCTTGGCTCTCCTAACCAAGACTGTGTGACTGCTAGGCTGCAGGGTCAGCCTGTCTCAGGGAGCATTTAATTACTCACACAAGGATGACAAACTCACAACAGGGAAAATGAAAATAGGCAAAAGGCCCTTTTAAGAAGAGCTCAGCACCTGATGCTGCAGCAGGTATCTAAAGGTTCAGACCTCTTGTCTGGCTCAAGGTCATACACCTTGAGCTCTGAAACTCAAAAATGTTGAGATCATTGCATTCTGGAATAAGGAATTGGTAATACTTTGGACAGGAAACATGGGGCACCTGTAACCAGGGGTTGATGAACACAGGTGCCATTGAGCATCACATCAGCTAACTGCACGCAGGGCTTGTGTGATGAGATCCAAGCACCAGCAGCTGAACTTAGGGTGACACTGTTCTCCTGCCCAGCTCAGCAAAGCTCAGTACAAGGAGCTGTTTGGTGCTGGTCTTAGGAGTACCTCAGCCAAAATGCATTCCTTGGAGAAGCACAGCCATCTGAGAGGGGCTTTCTGCTCCTGGTGGTGTCACACATAGGTTTGGGCTTTTGCAGCGGCTTTCAGTAGCTGTGAGACAGATAACCAATTACCAAACACCAGAGGAGGAGGCAACAGCAAAGCCATGATTAAAAGCGATAATGAAAACGATGGAGAGTCACTCCTCAGCCACCTAGGCCTATGCCTGCACCCATCCAATGGCTCATACCAGTCTGTGGGAGGGCTGATTGATAGCACTGGGGAGGGAAATGAGACTAACCCACACAGGGCTTCACACATCTAATTTTAGTTCAAGGGGTTGTTTTGGTTTGGGGTCTTTTTGCAGAGGCTCGCATAGAACCCTGCATGGATTCCCGAAGAGCCCCTCCCCACCACCGGGCCAAACTCAGCCCTGGAAGAGGTTCTTTATAGCAGCCACAATGGGAGAGGCTGCAAGCAGCAAGGGCTGTGGCTGTGCAGGGTCCACCAGCCCAGACACCCTCTGCCAAGAGATTCTTCCGCATTTTTCCCCAAAGCTGCCTGGCCCACAATAAGTGAGGTGACCACAGACAGAACCTTGCTATGTGTGGGCTGCTGCCATCTTCCCTGTTCAGCTTAAAAATCAGGTGAGTTTATGGGGAATCAAAGCACCCCACCAACAGGTGAACCAGGCAGCCATGGCCCATGGGTGAAGGGCTGCACCAACCCCCTTAAACACCTTGTGGGCAGCTTGACCAAGCACCAGCAGCTGCAGGCAGTTTTATGGCTGGGGCCTGCTGCAACCCCACGGC
>NW_010391267.1:390-8746 GCF_000710305.1 Buceros rhinoceros silvestris | reverse complement strand
TCCAGCCTGCAGCAACCACATGGCCACAGGAGGCAGAGAAATCATCTCCCCCCTGCCTTGACTGGAGGCCAAGTGTGTCTGGCCCAGGGGCAGACACAGCTGTAGGTAGAGACAAAACTTGGCCCTTGAACCAGACTGTTCCAGTGGGGTTTTGCTAGCTGAGCATCCACCGTGAGAGGAGAAGGTCCAGACACCTCCACATGGCCTTTCCTTGACTATTACAAAGAATTTGGGAAGTTAATTCTTAAATCCTTTCTGGACATCTAATTTTTTGGACATTCCCTATAAAAACCAAACAGCTGCATTGCTTTGGGAGGGCTGCTGATATGCCAGCACCACGCTGAGTATGGGAGGAACAGGGGCCACTCTCCAAAATGCCAGCTTCCTCCCACTGCTGCTGGTCACAGGGAGGGAGGTGAATCCCAGCTGTTGGCTGCCAGGATAACAAACAGGACTGCAGAGAAACCATTGCTCATCATTTTTCTCACCATGTTCAGCCTCATTGGCAAGGTTGGTGTCACACACCAGAACAGTCTAAAAAGGCCTCCCCTAGGGTGTCTGGCTCCTTTCTGCCAGAAGTAGGTGATAAATGCAGCTCTGATGGCTCACAATACCCAGCAGCTACGCACATCCTGCTGCAGTCCTGCGGAACACACTTCCAGGGCCATCAGCGTTTGCTGGCACCCAGAAAAAGCTCCCTCAGGCCCCCAGCCCTGACCACAGCCACTTAACTGTGACCTTTGCACCACAGCTTCCAGCTGCAGCTTCAACCGAAAGGCAGCCAAGGCATAGGGACCACAAACCAGCACTACTGCGCTCCTGGCAATGGCTTTTGGGCTGTTCATGGCAGACTTTCAGGTCTGGCTAGGGTTTTTTTTTCCCCCTCCTCCAAGACATTTATCTCCAAACTTAATGAATGTGGCATTTAACTGCTGCTCTCTCACCCACTGTGGACTAGCAGCAGTAGAGATTTACTTGCCTGTTGCTGCAAAACAGCTGTTTTCAGTGGCAATCGCAACCTGGAGAAGTGGCTGCAGAGCTGAAGCACAGCCAGAGGTCCATGGGAGCAGGGGGACGCATCCTACGTGCTCCAAGCCAGCAGCATCATGCAAGAAAGCAGAGGTATCTCAATGCAGACACTACTGCTGTTTAATAAAAGCACCCTCCCTAGACAGCTGGCACTGAAAGCACTGCTGGGGCTGCAGTGGGCTGACCTGAGCCAGCTCAACCATCAGACTTGTTGAGGGAGGTAAGCAAGTTGCAGCTTTAATTTCTTTCAACGTATTTAAAATAATCTAATTTTACTGCTCTGACAACCATGTCAGGAGCCACGCCTCCTGGCCTTGAGCTAAATCACATGAGGCAAAAACAAAACAAAAAACCCCACAAAACTGTTCCCTACATCCATTCCTTTAAATTTCCCTCTCCAGCCTCTCCCTCCTCATGCCAAAGTTGAGGGCTGCAGGAGGCTCCAGGACCATCACCCACCCCGGCTCCAGCACCCAACCCCTCCCCAAGCTGAATGGGCACAACCAAAGGGATGGAGCCAGACTGGCTCAGCTCAGTACCTAGTAGGGTTCCCACAGCCCCACCAGTGCCCCTCCCAGCACACCAAATATTCCCTCCATTGCATGAACATTCTCAAGTCTGCACCCTTTCTCCTTAAAGTAGGCAGCCAAGGAGCAACGAGCTGCTGCAGCAGTGTTCTGCTGTTAGCAGCATGCTTACTGGCCGACAGGAGGTGGGATTTTTTGCCAGCACTTGGCTGAACCCCCGCACACAGGCTGTGGACAGCAGAGGCTGTAGGGATGCTTCGAGAGCACAAAAAAAGAGGATTTGTAGACAGTGTAGGACTCAGCTGGGGCAGCAAAACTGTAAGACAAAGGGCAGGCACTGAGGGGGAGCAGTGGAGTAGGAGGGCAAAAGGCCAAGGGGACCACAGGACATGTGCCCAGCACAGTAGGTGCTCCAGCCCAAGGCATCCCTCCCTTAACCAAAAAAGTACACAACTAAGAAGGGAGGGGTCTTCTCCTCTTTATAAGCAATCGGCCTTTCTTCCACACCAGCTAGTGGCAGGTGCAGGAGCAGCCTCCTGGCCCTGCATAGGGCTGAAACTGGAGCTGGCAGAGGAAAGGTTCTACCCAGCCACTTAACCTGCTCTGAGGCTCAGGAGGAAAAAAAAGAAAGCTATCTGGATCTTTCCCAGCTCCACAGACACTATCTTCCCAGGAATGTGAAATACCAGCCTGATAAGCATGTTGTTTTAAAATAAGAGGATAGGCTTTAAAGCTGCCCTTCAGTTCAGGCTGTGTTGAAGCAGAACAAGGGTAATTTGTTACGATGGGGCATCTTTATCAATTTAGTAACTCCATACAGAAGCATGAAGCCTTGCCTCCTCAAATCACTTCAGCTTTTCAGCCCCAGAAAGCAGCTGCTTGAAGAGGGGCCAGAAGAAGAGGAATTGGGTTATGAGGAAATAACACTGACTTCATTTCCAACTCAGCTGCATCACAGGCTGTTGACAAGAGCCACAGGCCTCCCACTTAACAGCACATAGCAACTCCCAGCGCAAGGAGCTGGAACCCAGGTTTTCCTCACCCTGCCTCCGCTGCAGGCAGTTACCACAGCAGCGCAGCTGAGAACTCTGCTTGTCACAGCCATGGTCCTTCCTTGCCACCAAGTGCCGCCTCTCCTCCCTGCTGCCTGGCACACCAGAACAGCAACACTTGCCCTTTTCCCTGAGGAACTGAAGGCAGCAATGCGTTTTTTGGGAAGCACAGTGCAGCCAGCAGCAAAACCACTTCCAGAATGATGGATGGATGAGCAGAACAAAACCCTGCATCTCAAGAGCCTTTGAACTGATACTTTCCTACAAGAGGCTGAAGGGAAACTTCCCATGAGAGGCTCTGCCCTGTAGAAAAGCATAAGAGATTGATAGGAGCTTGTAATCCACTGGTTAGGCATGTTTGCACACACCAGTTAAATATCCCAATTAGCCTGGAGTGCAGACAGGATGGCACAGTTTGCCATAAGCCATTCAACCCAACAGCCAGGCTCTTAAACACCTGCTTTTCAAAGCAGCACCTCATTATTTGTAGGCAGCTGCCACACAGCAGTTTGCTCCAGGCTTGCGCTCAGGGTTCCCTGACTCATTATAAAGAGCCAGGCAGGGGGATGAGCTGTTTTCACTCCCACATACGAGCTCCATTCAGTTTTAAACACTGACTCACTGGAAGTGGCAGCCAGGGTATTAGGGCTGCATGGACAGATCAGGGCCTGCACAGCCATAAAGCACTGTGTAGCCCACACTAACCTTACTCCACCAAGAAGCAAGTCTCAAACAAAGCAAGTGCTTACTACCCCCTTCCTTTAAGGCTCCAGTTTTTACCAGAGATGACACAGGAAAGGCAGGATAACATCCTCACCTGGCCCCATTAAACAAATCCTCAGTAATGAAAGCAAGCTTTGGCTCACTGATTTAGCCTTTGAACCTGCCTCAGCCCCAGCAGGTGAAGGCAGAGGAGCCTGGTTGTACATTGGTCACATCACAGCAAAACTGTGCCTCAGCCAGAAGAGCTGATGGCCCAAGACTCTTTCTTGGGAAAGCTAAAAGAAAATATGTAAATGAAGTTCCCACAGAACTAAAATAGGGTATGTTTACACCAGACAGGAACCTCCAAGATAACTAGGGCATGCTCTGCTCCCACCTCCACAGACAGTATCTCACTCCTCCCAGCCTGCTGTTGCATCTGTCTCACCCCTGCAGAAACCTACCTCCATCTCAGCTCTCTGGCACCATGGGCCAAAAACTGACACAAGACAGCAAAGATGCCAAAACTGTGGGGAGTGAAGAGGACTAAGGCCTCACAGATCAACAGCAAGTTGGCAGGTGGGTCATGCCCTCCCCTTGCAGGCACCTTAAGCCCCTACATCTCTGCCATCACTGCAGTAGGAAATAACAGCTCACGATTTGCAAAGGCAACACCATCGGCTGCACCCACAACCACACTGGCAGCAGCAACAGCTGGCACTCCGTGGAGGCATCTGTGTTCCTTTATTCAATCCAGACTGCCACACAGTCAGACAGGTGGAAAGCGCAAGGAACCCTTTACTGTTGCATCTCAGCAGTAACCAGAGAAGCAATGGTCGTTTGCTCCAGGTCTGTCAAACAGATGCATTTCCTGACAAGGAACATGGCAGGAATGGCAAGTCAAATACTCAGGTCCAAGTCTCAAATCCAGACATGCATCTGCTTTGTGCTAAGCCTGGAACAGGGCTAGGCCATTCTGACATTTCTCTCCTCAAGGAGTCAAGTACAGAAAACCCCCAAATCCAGCAACTTGACCAAGTTCTAATTATCTTCTGAGTATCTGTCGAATACAAAGGATCTAATACCAGTTAGGCTGTACTGGAAAACCTAGTAATTACACCCTCTCCCCGCAATGTTCCCAGTACCTGGCTCAGAGTGCTGGATTCCTGCTCCATCCTTCCTGCTACCTTGGATCCTGAAGTCATACTACAGCTGAGGACAGACTCAGCTTGAGTAGCATATACACCATTCTGGGTTTTTGTTTGGCTGGTTTTGCGGTCGTTTTTTTCTTTTTTAATTTATCTCTTCCATAACTAAGTCTCTGTGCAATCATGAAAGATGAAGGTGGTCCACTCCATTATGATGATATTTCTTGGGCTTTGCCTTATTGACCTCAGCCTGCTCTTGCACTCCAATGCCCCAGGTAGAAACTGCGTGAAGTGCGTCTGGAGACAGCCAGGTTGTAGCACGCTAGGACCAGGCTACACTACTGACAGTACCAAATCCTTGGACACCTTGCTGCAACCTCTCCTGCAAGTCACCCTAAAAAACACACTAGACCAAAAGGCATCACCTAGAATGGGTTTAAATGAGTTTTATTTTAGACAACCTACATGACAGATGTTTGGGGTTTTTTCCTTTTTTAAAATAATGCCTCCACTCCAAATCAGGGTCAAAATAAGTGAATAAAGCTCAAGATGACATCAGTCCAGTTATTAGACATTGCCAATTCCTGGTGTTGTGCCGATGAAGAAGAAACAGCAGTCAGCTATGAAGACAGGTGATCCAAAATCGAACAGTTTCATTTGTTACTGAAACAAGAGTAGCAAATGTTAGTTCAAGGTCATGACAGTCAGATTAAGTTTCTACAGCTTGTTTGTGTATTCCCTAATTCAATCTGAGCTGCCACAGGCAGGCAGGCAGAAAGCGCAAGGAAGTTATTTTTGCATCTTAGTGCAAACCAGAGAGCAACAAAGAAAGTGCTCATGGTCTATCAGAGGATGCTGATCATTTTAGGATCCTACAGAGCAACTGGCATCAGCTGCTGAGGAAGCCAGACAGGATAGTCACGCACATCATTTTTGCTTGACACACCAAGTTTCAGATTTCCTCTCAAACAAGAGCATGTCCTGAATAAGTACTAAAGCTTTACAGTGTCCACACTGTCACTTACAAGAGATGTACCAAGAAGCTGGGACTTTTTTTGCCTACTGGAACACTGCTACTATTCTTTTACTCCACCTTGAAGTAGATAAAGCTACCCAAATTAAACATCCAAACGGTCTGCTCAAGTAGGGGAGATGCACCCAGACTTCTGCTCCAAGGAGGTATCTTGTTCTGCGGCTGAGGGCAGACATCATCACCCTTCAGCCAAGCTGCAGGAGGTGAGAGTGTTTTGGCCAACAGAAGTGTTCGTTTAGCAGGGCTACTGGTCCACACTAGAAGTCAGTTCATCTTTACGTGTCTTGCATACCAGAAAGCCTGTAAGAGGCTTCATAGATAAATTTAGCTGGCTATAAACAGACTTCATAAGTCCACAGTGACTAGGCAAAGCAAATGGTGATCCCACACTGCCAGTCTGCAGTCAATTCCACGGTTCTCCGAATAAGCCAAAAGAATGCAAGTGTTGGGATCCAAATACTGTTTTGTTGCAACTACGTTCCAACACAGAGTAGTCAAAGATCCAGCAGACCACAGGAGCTGTCTGAGCTCACGCAGTTGGAGATTTCAGATAGAGTAAAGTACTCAGTCAAGCATTACCCTGTTCCCAAATTTAGGGCAATATTTAAACAGGCAGTTCTCGCCTAACAGAATAAGGGTACCAGGCAAAGCGAAAGAAGACAGAAGATGACCACGTAAGGTACTTCAGAATTAACCCCCGCAAGAGGGATGCAAAGCAGAAGTGCTCCACTTCAGAGGACACCATTTTTAATCTAACGGTTTAAAACTATTACCCGTTACACACAGCTCAACAAGGCAATTCTTTCTGCAGTGAAACTACATCCCCTTTTGGTATCATTAAATAAGGTACAGGGGAAGTTTCAGACGCTTCATGTAATACGAAGCAGCAATTAGGCTGTACTCACATGAGCCTTAAGTTTAAGCTGGCAGCTACTGTTCAGCTGTTACAGGGATATGACAGAATAAGTGATGCACTGGAAGAACTGATCATGTAGTTAGGCACATTCATCCAATGCGGTCACTACTTACACATTTCTCAATTTCCAAGCCGTCCTTAAAGAAAATCATATATGGGGTCACACCATCCTCACGGAAATCCAGGAGAGCCACCATGCCATCTGGATTCATGTTCTCTCCTACAAAGAACTTCACAGAAATGTGTTACTGAGACATTTAATGAGCTACTACCAGGAGAAAATACCTTTTTATACAAGAAAGCTGCAACATCTCCAAGTTCACTTTATAAGTCTCCCTGACCAGAGCAGGGATTTTGCCTTCTGTAGCTTTAAAAATGTGGTCCATTTTAATAACACATAAAACTTTAGCACACTGCTATGAACAGCAGGGGCCAAAGTGATCTATCTTTCAAGTCTTGATTCCACAGTTCCTAAATGGCAAGAACTACAAGTGTAGTTAACATGAAGCATGGGAAGCTGAACTGAGATCCTCAAACACACCAAAGTCTTTCATTATTTCTCCTCCCTGATTATCAGAACTCTCAGAGAAGGGCAAGTTAGACATCCTCACTCAAAACTCTCAGCTCGCTAGCTCAGCAGATGAACCAGTCACAGCTTGTACCACTGCAATACTGCTCTAAGGAGATGTAAGTTCCATTACCTGGTAGTTTTTGAAGTTAGCAAGGATGTGTTTAATTTGTTCTGCAGCCCCTGTCATGAAAGGCTTTACTCTCTCTGGCTTGTGCTCCTCAAGTCTGGCTTTGATTCTGGAAGGGGAAAAAAACAACTCTGAAAACATGTTCTAGCTTAGTAACTTCACTGTGCAACATCACACCATAGCAGGAAGAATTACTAGCAGTCTAACTGCTTGATTTCACTGCCCTTCCCCCTCTCCCCCTCGAAGCCCCCACATTTTCTCTTAAATGTGCTAGTGAGTTAGCAGAACAGTGCCTGCCACTCATAGCAAGCGCATTTTATTTTAGGCTAGTGGTAAACAAAAATTAGCACACCATTTCCCCAGGACCAAGAGTACCCTCTATCACAAAGCATTTCCACCTTTAATACTAACCCACTGAACCAAGAGCAACACAAATTATACCTTCAACTAGAAAAGAGCTCCATTCACACACTTTATTTTCATACATTTAAACCGTCAAGTCAGAAAAGCTTCAGAAGCTTTTCTTTACCACCTCACCCCCTTCCATGTGAAGGTTTGACATAGAGGAATCAAAAAGAAAACAGCAAGGTTACAAATAACATCCAAAGCATATGATCAGGTCCTCTACCCCAGCCAAGATAAACTTCGATATTCCAGTATTATCAATTCTTGGAGTTCCAGTTTTGCCAAGTACTAAGACAATACTGAAGTTCACAGCCAGTCTGGCACCTGATTCAGAGTTAACACCTACTAGGAATAAATTGCTGCTTTTAAAATCTCAGCAACCTAAACACTCTGCAATTCCATTTAAAGAAAAAGCCTAACAACACTTACGCTTTCATGTAGTCCTTGATGTACTTCTTGTAGGATTCTTTTGTAAAGCTGGTTTCCTGAAGGTGGTGGTTTATTACTATATCAACACCAGTAATGACCGTGGCTTCTGTTCCATCTCCCTCAGGACCTTCAGCAGAGGCATTGCCACCAATTAGAGAGTCATCAATTTGACCCTCTGTCCTGGTGACCATCTAGATTCAGAGACATCAAAAAACTTAACGGCTCTGCAAAAATCTTAATGCTACAGCTCTTACACATCTATGACCTGACAGCAGGGCATGACTTCAGAGCCACAGTTAAGTGCAAGGAACCCGACTGCAGCCTGAGCACAGACTTTGTAAGCCAGGCTCCTCTCCCAACACCTGACTAAAGCTTCATTTCACCACCGGTGCTGCACTCCAGCCTGGCTACTCTGGG
>NW_010391267.1:0-276 GCF_000710305.1 Buceros rhinoceros silvestris | reverse complement strand
TGGCCCCCCTCACACGCCACTTGCAGCAGCCAGCCCTGCCCCAGCCAAAGGCACCAGGCCATGGTGGGTCTCTCTCTCTCAGGCCTCTCTCTCCCCAAACCCTGCCTCCTCCGCCACCGGTGGCTTGGGTCCCCCCCACCGAGCCCGGCCTGCCGGCCTCCCCCCGCCCTCCCTCTGGACTGGCAGGCCACTCACCTTCCCCTCCACTTCCAGGCACAAACCATTCGCCACCTCCCGGATCTTGTAGATGTCCGAGAACATCTCGTCCTCTGCGGG